>NC_079874.1:30237820-30504959 GCF_023065955.2 Ursus arctos | reverse complement strand
CTTCCCTTCCGTACGTGCGTGGCGTGTGTGTTTTTCCCCTTTTCTCTGCGGTGTTGGGGGGGTTCGATCTCCTCACTGCTTTAGCAGAACAATGGGAAGGAGACGCTGGATTGCTTCCCAAGCCCGCGGTTACGGGCGAGGGGCCGCCACGTACCATGCTAATATTCAGCAGGGCCACGGGGCCATTCCCTGGGCAAATAAATCGCGGGAATACGACCTGATTATTGATCCCAAGGTCGACACGCGTGCTGTCGGGGGTCGGCGATCCCAAGGAGCCTGTCAGGGGAGGAGACATCCCCCGTGGCCCGCAAAGGGAACGCCCGCCCCGCCCATCTCTCCGCAGGGAATATTCTCTTTGCAGAGTCCACGAGAACCGTGTGGATCCTCCCGGGGTCGGCGTCATGGGCACGTTTTTAAGGATGTGATCTCGTCCCTCCCTGCACGCCCGTAAGAGCTCGGAGGCGTTTAGGACACTCACCAACCACCACGTGTGTCTGACTCCAGAACTTTCCCACCCTCTCCAAGGAGACCCTCCGTCTGCACGAGTTCTCACCGCCCGGCCCCTCGCCAGGGCTGGGCAGCCACGGACCCACTTTCTGTCCGTTGCCTTTGCCTGTCGTGCACATTTTATATTAATGGGATCATGCGTGATGAGCGTCGTATCCTCTGCTGTAATCCCGTGGTTGGGCTCCTGTGTCACCAGGTCCTGATGGAAGGCAGGTGCTCAGAGGAAGTGAGTGCGTCTGTCCTAAGTCCCCCGAATTCAGAGCCTGGCGGCGGCCGGAGTTCTGCTGGACGCAGCTCGGGGTGATCCCAGCCCACCAGCCTGTCTGTCTGACCTGCATGCTGAGAAGTCCCCGGCAGACCCATCTTCTGGGTCAGCCTGTCTGCAGGGCGAGGGCTGGGGGCTAGGACTCCTGGCTCCTTTCTCTTCGGGGGCAGCCACCCTTGTCCACCAGCTACGGTGGGAGCAGGAAGGGTGTGGTGCTTTACGAGACGCACTGGCCTTTGCAGCTGTGGGTTCTCTGAGGGGTCAGTACGGGATTGGTGGAAATCCAGGCAGGGACTCGGGGAACCAAGTCGGGATCCAGGGCTTGTGAGCTAGGCATTCACTGAAAAGAAGGAGCAGAGCTGACCGCAGTAGGGCTGGGACCCTGCTGGCATCCAGGACGTCCAGGCCCAGAGGACAGAGGAGACACTGGGACGTGGGCTGTCCCATGCACAGTGGACGAGGGGACTCCCTGCAGCGTGAACACAGGGGACGGGACCCACTGACGTCCAGGCCAGAGGACGGTGCAGACACTGGGACGTGGGGTGTCCCATGCACAGTGGACGTGGGGACTCCCTGCAGCGTGGACTCAGGGGACGGGACTTAGTTGACGTCCAGGCCCAGAGGACGGTGCAGACACTGGGACGTGGGGTGTCCCACGCACAGTGGACGTGGGGACTCCCTGCAGCGTGGACACAGGGGATGGGACCCAGCTGATCCCCAGGCCCAGAGGACTGTGCAGACATTGGGGACGTGGGGTGTCCCATGCACAGTGGACGCAGGGACTCCCTGCAGCATGGACACAGGGGGACGGGACCCAGCTGACGTCCAGGCCCAGAGGATGGAGCAGACACTGAGACGTGGGGTGTCCCATGCACAGTGGACGTAGTGGACGTGGGGACTCCCTGCAGCATGGACACAGGGGACGGGGACCCAGCTGATGTCCAGGTCCGGAGGACAATGAGTCTTCCTGTTCATGACCGAGTCATATTCTCCTGTGTGCGTAGACCTGTTGATGCACATTTGGTGTGATGTTGGGCCCCCGTTTCAACACCCTGCACGTATATGGCTGCCTTTCCTGAAGCAGGACGCCCAGGGACTGCCTTGAGAAACTCCCATCTCCGTGGTGCTTCCGGCTGACGTCCGTGAGGCCATGAACAACCCCATCCCACATCTGGGACATAACCTGACAGTCGTACTCCGTGTCTTTCTGCTTCGGTCCCCAAACGCCCGCGGGCTGGCATGGCGCACGGTCGTCATGCCAGATTCAAGGAGAGCCTCGTGCCACATGGACAGGGTGGGGAGATCAGTCCTGGGCGATGCTGGGACCGCCCGGCCCCATGCAAGCCCACGGGCAAGGTGTCCCAGGGTGTGTTGCAGGCCACTCGCCCCGGACCCCCCCGGGTCTGTGAGGAGCGAGCACGGGGTCGCGTCTGGCCGTGGCTTTGAAACACGGCGGCCGGCCACTCGGCCGGGGAGCCGGTGTGACTTTCTTTCGCAGAACACCACTCTCTTCTGACCTCCTAATTAATAAGATTAAGGGATTTGGTCTGTGCGTCTGACACGCAGGATGGTGGGAAGACCCCTCCTGCATATTAATGTCCTGCTCTCCAGGAGGAAGAGCTGTGTGGGTGGGGGTGGGGGGTGGGGGAGCCAGCCGGCCGGTGGGGATGGGGCGGTGGTGGTGGGGGGGGAGAGGGGGGTGCTTTACCAGGCAGATGACAAAGGAGACGGGAACGTAACAAATCACAGCTGAAACAAATCACCACCGTCCCTGTTTTCAAATTATTATATTTCTGGGGAATTTCAGCCCCTTACATGAAAAGGAAGACAGTGGATCCGTGGGGCTTTGATAGCCAGGTTATGCTAATAATGGGGGCTCATGTAAAATGCCATAAGGTATGTCTTACTAAGGGAGAGGATTGCTCATAATTACTCCGTATACCTCATTCCGAACGGATGCATAAAGACCCCTTTACATCACAGCCTAATTACTTATAGACAGTTGAGCACAAAATTACTTTCATCTGCTCGAACATGTGGAGGGGGTGAGATGAGACCCGTACCGTTCCCAACAGCTGGCTGGCACGGTGGAAAAGAAGGCCGGTGTTGTTCGGGGCTGATTGCAAAGTGCGTTTTCTGATAATTAGATCGATTAAAGACAGACGCGCTGGCCCGCGTGCAGCAAGTGAAAAAATTTGAATAGGATGAATAACAAAGAAGAAGTGGCTGGGGGTGGGGGGTGAGGGATGGAGGATGGACCAGACCCAGCGGTGAGGTGTTGGGACCCCGGTTTGGGTGGGGAGTCTCCGTGGAGGTCCAGATGGGGCTTCGGAGACCCGGCGGGGACACCTCGGATGAGGCCGGCTTGCTCATTCTGGGCGCGAACGTCTTCAGGATGGTTTTGCATCTGTGTCCCGCTAGCCTTTCAAAGGGCTTGCGCGGCGTCCACACGGGAGAGACAATCACCGGGGAGACTGGCCTCTGCAGGTGCACGTGGCGAGAGAAGTCCTCTCCCGGAGGCCGGGGCAGCACACGGTCCCTGAGCCACGACTCAGGGATCACAGGACGTCTGGGACGTGCCTGGAGGCGTGTGTGCAATGCGTCATGTAACTGAAGGCTCGTGGCCTGTGGGGAGCGGCGGTCACCTCCATAGGTGACCGAGGAAAGCGGAGGATGTGGGCTCAGCGCCATGCACGGCCACGGATCGGCACCGCTGGCTTCCAGCCTGCTCCATTCTGCAACGTGCCCGATACGGGGCGTGGAGCGAGCGCTGCTGCCCGGAGCAGATCCCGGTGAGCACAGTGAGACTTCCCCGTGCAGTCCATGCTGGAGGGGAAGCAGGTGCGCCTGGGCGGTGTCCTCAGAGCCTGTTCCCCCCTGTGGGTTTCGGTTCTAGCCTCCCAGGACCCCACAAGTCCGGGGAGATCCCCCAGGCGTAATGGTCACCATGGGGATTCTCCGTCACACTCCTGTGCTGCGTCTCAAGGTTGACTCAAGGTTGGCATGGTCTGTATGGGTCAAGGCGCTTTCCTGATACACAGAGCATAGTAGGTGCACGGTAAGTGGCTGATGCGTGCTTACTCCTGAAGCAGCCCCGTGAGGTCCTAATTCCCTCCCAGGACCTGGGAAGCTCCATTCCGTGGACCTGACCCCACATGGACAGACAATCTGCCCTCTTGGGGGCCGACTGGGATGCACGCTGGCCTTGGTCCGTGCTGAACCGCGTCCTCGGCGTTGGGGTTGGGTTCCTGGCTCCTGGAGAAGGCTTTGCCCCCGGCGTGCTCCATCCGTGCTTGCCAAGGGGACGCCATGGGGTGACCCACAGGACGGCGTCACCTGTCTCGGGCTGGAGGACACAGGCAGTGTCCAGGAGTGGGTCGGGCGTCCAGGAAGCAAAGCTCAGCCCAGCATGGCAGGTGCCGTGGGTTGCGGACTCCATCCCGAGCTCGCTCCCCGGGGCTGCTCCGGCCCCTGGCGTCCCTGCCCCCCTCTTGCTCGGAATAAATGGAAGATTCACCGTCGGGAAGCAAAGGGAGGCGTTTCGGGGAGCGTGGGGGGCGGGAAGGGACTCGCATCTATTTGCACGTGACACATGTTCCGACGGTCCAAGGGGCTCCATTGATTGCTAATAATTTAATCCTGGTAACACACTGGCAGAGCCCATTATCTGGGAGTCGGTGTCCGATCGATATATTTTGCAAAATAAAGAGTCTATTGCATGCACACTAATAAAGGAAAAGGGAGAGGACCCTGTGGGTTTAATTTAGCGCTTCCCTCACCCGCCCACGTCGCAAAGACTCATCGTAAAGCCATTTCCTTGTTAATCCTTGCCAAGGCGCGTCCCCGTGCCCGAGCGCGGCTAGCTCAGTCCGTGCTGGGGCAGGTGGTCGAAAACCCCACACACGCTCGTGGAAGTCACACAATGATGCTGGGCGGGGGGCGGGGGAAGATGCCCGAGGCGATCGGTCGAGGCCCTGGAGGACCCCGGGTCCTGGGGTGCACCCAGGGTGGCACGTGTGCAATGAGGTGCTGTAGACCCCGACCCCACACAGTGCTCATGAGAAACCCAACCGAGAGAGCCCAGCTGTCAAGTAAGGGCCAGAACGGAGGGGAGGATGGAAAGTGCGCCCACTAGACGTGCTTGGCACCCGGGGCATGAATTCTGTGTGTCGGCCTCCGTGGTCCTGCAGCCCGGGCTGGACGCGATCCCGGGTGCGTCTGTGAGCAGGTTTCTGGAGGACAGGAGCCTGGGAATCATCGGATGGAGTAAGGCGGATGGTCCTCCCTGGCGCAGGTGGGCCTCGTCTAATCAGTTGAAGGCCCGGCTAGCTCCTGAGGCGGTGGAAGGAGAAGTTGGCCCGTTTTCTTCGCGTCTGCCTGCTTGATCAGGGGACGCCTCGCCTCTCCTTCTCCCGCACTCGGATTGGAACGAACAGCACGGGGCTCTCCCTGGGTCTTGCCTGAACTTGAGGACCTGGGCAGGTAGCGGGGCTCCCCCCTCTCCGCGAGCAATTCCTCCAGCTCACTCCGTCTCCTTCCCCGTCCCTCCGGAGCACTCGACGGCCCCATGTGGGCGGCGGCCCCATGTGGGCGGCGGCCATGCCTCCCGGGTAAAGCGCAGTGAACAGAACCGCAAACGGTTAACGCGCCCCCCACCCCCCCACCCCCTGGCCTCCCCAGCGGGGAATCCGCTTTATCAGGTGAAGCGCGGAGGGACGGCGCGTGGAAACCGGAATAATCAGACGCGCCCACACTCGGTTATTCCGTTCCCTTCCTAAAAGCCGCACGCGCTCGCTTCCTAAGGAAAATGTGGCCAACAGCAAAAGGGAGGGAGAAGTGGCTCTTTATATGGCTAACATTATATTTCTTGTCATCTTTATTTTTTTTTTTTTTGGCATAGTTCTAGAGTGCTTGTGTTTTTAAGATTTTATTTCTTTGAGAGAGAGAGCAGGAGCAGAAGAGGGAGAAGCAGACTTCCTGCTGAGCAGGGAGCCCGATGCAGGACTCGATCCCAGGACCCTGAGCCAAAGGCAGACTCTTCATCCACGGAGTCAGCCAGGCACCCCCTTTTTAATGTATAAAAATGCGTTTTCCGCACTGTTTTCAAGAAACGCACATCTAGGAGCGAGGGCACGCTGGAGGTCTGCTCAGCCCCACGGCCACCCATGAGCTCACCCGATGGAGTCTCTGTGTCTCCTTTGGGGTGAGGAGGTAGCTGGGACCGGGGACACTGCTCCAGGGCAAGTGCCCCAAGGACGAAGGATTTGGGATCCACCTGCCACCACCCAGGTGTGTGGGTTTCCCTTCTCAAGGGACAGACGGTGGGAGGCACACAGAGGTCAGATGGGACTTGGCAGCCCCTCTGTTCTGGGGTTGGCGTGGGCTTCTCGTATATGCAGGGGGTGTGGGAGGTTGTAAAGAGGAGGGTGGGGGTGAGGGGACCGCATGTCTCAGGGCTGCTGTGCAGTAGATCAGGAAGTGTGAGGGCAGCTTCGGGGACCAGGTGGCAGGATGCCGCAGTCGTGCAGGTACGATGCACGGGGCTGAGCAGACCAGGACACAGGGAACCCACTCCCCGTGGGCTCTGCCCCCAGCTCTCTGGGGGCCTGAAGTGTCCCCACTCTAGGCGGCGTCTCTTTGCTCTTGTGTCCGTGAGGTCTATCCTCAGACATGGGGTTGCCAGCACTTGGCACATCCCTGTTTTCGATCACACGGCACCTTCAGCTGCAAAAGAAAAGGCACTCGGGGTTTCTGCAGCCCAAAGGGGTTTCCCCAGGAAGTTCTAGGCTCCCCAGTCTTGGAAGGTATATGGACGGTGTCTGGGGTTGAATGGTGTCACCACACCAACAATTTATGTCCACCTGAAACCTCATCATGGAACCTCATTTGGAAGTAGGGTGCAGAAGGTCACAATGGAACTTCATTTGGAAATAGGGTGCAGAAGGCCAGTCAATGCTTCAGGGGAGACGCATAGATGGAGCCCATGTTCTCCTGACCAGGACAAGGAACAGGTTCTCTCTGGGAGCCTCCAGGAGGAACCAGCTTCAGCCCCGCCTGGATCTCAGACTCTCAGCCTCAGCCCCACCTGGATCTCAGACTCCTAGCCTCCAGGATTGGGACAGAATACAAGTGTGTTTTTGAAGCCGCCCCGTTTGTGGGATGTGTCAGAAGACCCCAGATGGAGTGGCATGTGGAGAAAGACTGACTTCGGAGAAGAAATGGGGCCAGCAGGTGTCCCAGCGAACCCCTCTCTGTCCAGGTGCCTGTGACGAGGTCCACCTGCACGGCTCAACGCTCCCTTGCTAATTACGTTCTTGTGCTTCTCCTGGATCGCGCCTTTTCAAACCCTTTGCGCCATTTTGCTTTGGGGGACATCAGAAATTTCAGGGCAGACTCGGTAGTGCCAAACGGATAAAGGAGTTTCCCAGAAAGGGTCACAATGTCGAGGGGTTTTCCACCTGTGGGTGAGCTCCCCACCTGGCGACATGATGCAGATTGGTACGATTGCTTATGTCCCGTGACCGCGGTGCCTTGGGCACAAATCCCACTTGGGTGGTGATTTCTGTTCTCCTATGTTTGCTTTTGGGGGAAAATGCATCCCACCCATGTGCCTGGAGGCAGGGCACTCCCCCTGACATCTTTGGAGAGAAACACGCTTTTTTTTTTTTTAGTGACTTTATTTTTTAGTGCGATTTTAGGTTCACAGCAACACAGAGTGGGAATCAGAACGGTGTCTTCGGTTCCTGGCGTCTCAGCCACCACCACCGAATTTATGATGTCGTGTTATAGTCTGCGGTTAGCGTCTGAAATGAAGCCGGCTCAATTAGGGCCCCCCACGCGGTGTTGCGGGAGAGCATCATTATTTATCGTTACCGGGTTTTATCATAAAATAGGGTCAGCTGCGGTATTTTTAGCAGAGAACACGGAGACAGAAAGAATATCATGTGATCGTGCGTGTCATGATGGTAATATGTAACTCCCAGATTCCGAGTCGTTTCGGAAGAACAGAAATGAGCCCCTTCTGGACCAGGGAAGGAAAATAAGGGGGAAAGAAAAGGATCAGTTTATTTCCGGGGAAATAGGCATGTGTTCTTTTGAATTGGTAAGTGCGTGGTGACCCCTTACCCCAGAAGGGCAGTAAGGGTTCTGGGTAGCCCAGCCTTGGGGGCATGCAGAGCGGAAGGGGGTAGGGATGGGGGGTCAGAGGCTGAGTTTGGGGTGCTGTGTCCAGAGGCAGATGTCGTGTGTGCGCTGGGGGCTGCCAACACAGCCCCTAAATCAGGGGTCAGCCCCCTGCTGACCTGCCCTCTGCTTGTGATGTTTAATAAAGTTTTATTGGCACATGGTCCTGCCTGTGTGTTTGCAGGGTTGCTTTCCTGCTGCCAGGGGGGAGGGTTAAGCGCTTGCCAGAGATGCTGCCTGGCCCACAAAGCCAAACAGAACTCCATTCAGGCCCTTTGCACCACACGTGGGCCCTCCTCCCCTGGTCTAAATGGTGTTTTGTGGCTGGGTCTTGACTAAGGTTTGTTTCTCTGTTAAAAGGGCCCCATTTCCCCGCAGGGCAGGGAGAAGGTCCCCAGACCTAGGGGAGCCTATTCTCTCAGTGGCTTTGAAATCTGAGTCCATGGCATTTTTCAGCACCTCAGGGGGCCCTTTGCAGGACAAAGGCGGGTTGGGGAAAGGGGGTTTGTCCTGGGGGCCCTTTTGTGGAGCAAGTGAGCACCAGGGGAAGGGGCTGCTGGCCCTCTGGACACACCGAGGAGCTGCCATCCCAGGCAAGTCTCACGGAGGGAGTTCCGTGCAGCCCCCTCCCCAAATTCCTGCATTCCGTGCTGCTCTGTGCTTTGGCAAGCCCAGGTCCCTTGCAGGCCCAGCTCAGACTCTGTCTTGGAAATTTCCTTTTAGGCTTTCTTGAAATAGACCGTTTCTCCTGCTGTTTTGAGGAGAGATCTCTCACTATTCAGACTACATTCCCCCCCCCTCACTGTTTAAAAATGTTGTGCTAAAATATATACAATGCAAATGTTACCATTTAAATCATTTTTCAGTGTACAATTCGGTGTACGAGGACATTCACAGGGTCGTGCAAACCATCATCACCACTTTGTGTTTTTAAGGCTTTGGGGGCAACCCAAACAGAAACCCTATAGGAGCTCGGCAGGCACTCTCTGTGGCCCTCCTCCTCCAGCCCCTGCTAAGCTGTGATCCACTTTCTGTCTTTATGGATTTTTCTATTCTGTGCATTTCATATAAATAGGATGATGTGACGTTTGTCCTTTAGTATCTGGCTTTTCTCTCTGAGCATCATGTCCCTAAAGTTCATCCATGTGGTAGCAGTTCTCAGCATGTCCTTCCTTTTCAAGGCTGGGTCATATTCCATGTACAATGGATCCCATTCTATTTCCTTCCTTCCATCCATCCATCCATCCATCCACCCACCTCTGCACCATGCATCCATCTATCCATCCATCCATTCATCCATCCATGAACCTACCCACCTATCCATCATCCATCCATCCATCCATCCATCCATCCATCTGCCTACTCACCTACCCATTATCTATCCATCCATCCGTCATCCATCCATCCAAAATTATAGCCTTCCTCGTGGGTGCAAAGGGCACCTTGCTGTGGTCTTGCTATCATTCCCCCAATGACTGGCATCTTTTCATGCACTTATGGGCCATGTAAATGTCATCTTTGGAGAAATGACCATTCGTGTCCTTTGTCCGTATTTAAATTGGGTCTGTCTGCGGTTGAATTGTGAGAGTTGTTCCGGATACTAAACCCTCATCCCACATATGACTTGCAAATATTTTCTCCCATTCTGTGGGTTTTTTTCACTCTTTGTTATTCCTTTCACTCTCTTGATGGTGTCCTTTGATGCACAAATGCTTTAAATTTTCATGCAGTCCAATTTATGTGTATTTCTTTTTGTTGCCTGTGCTTTTGGTGTCACGTTTAAATGGGTAACTTTTAACCACAGCTATCCGTGTGATTCTCTGGTCAAAAAGATAACTAATAATGTCGCCGGCACTAGGGATCTTGTGGGCAGGACCCTTGCTCACTCAGCCAGTGCCTCCCACTGCTAGTCCTGCAGGGTGTGCGTGCTCTGGGTTTTGAAAAGAACCCATTCGACCCCAATCGATGTGCACAGAACCAAGCCTGGGTTTGGAATTGGCAGTCTGAATGAGAGTTTTCAGACAAGTGTGGGAGTCTGCAGTGGCCCTGCAAGTAAGAGCTTCCCATGCTCAGAATGCTCTTGGGGATAACAATCTGTCACCCGGCATCTCAGGCTGTGCTTTACCCGTCGCTGTTGTTAAAAGTGGGAGAACACTGAAAAAGCCAAACTGTCCTACAGATCTGGTTTTATTCATTAATAGGTTGCCATCTCCAGAGCGTTTTTAGGGTTATGGAAGAACTGAGTGCATAGAGGAGGGAGTTCCCATACATGTCCCCTGCACCCCCCGTTTCTGCTACCGTTCACATCATGCATTGCTGTCTGTATTTGGGACAGCCGAGGAGCCAATATTGATCATTATTGGCTGCAGCCCAGAGCTCACATGAGGGCTCCCTCTTGGTGTTGTGCATTCCGTGAGTTCAGGCAAATGTATGCGGACGGGAATCCATCATTATGGTGTCATATGGAGTGGCTTCCCTGCCCTAAAAATTCCCTGTGCTCCGCCTGCTCACCCCTCCCTCCTTCCCTGGGAGCCCTTAATTCAATTTCTCAGCTCGTGTCACCAGCTGCTGTTACTACTGATCTTTTGTGGACGAGAACAGGTTTCTGCATGAGTACAAAGAAGTCATATTGCTACCCGGGTATGGGAACGTGCACATAATTAAAGAGCACCAGGCACACGATGGGGCCCAGCATAGCCCGTGGCACATATGAGCGTCCAAGAGCATTAGTTTTTGTTCTCTCCCACAAAGGGGAGTGGCTGGCAGGCTGAGCCCTCTGCTTCATTTGATGCCACAGGGACACTCCAATTCCTATTCAGAGCCTGGAAGTCTCTGACGTGCACTTTCTGTGGGTCTCAAACCTTTAGTGGATGGGTCTGTAGGCAAGGCTCCCAGCTGCCTGCTGGGGTGCTGAGATGGGTTGCCCTGGGGAGCCAGGGTAGGGGCAGGGGTTGGGGGCCAGACATCCTTCAGGACAGGACAAGGCAGGGCAGGAATGCTGTTCTCCCCACTGAGCCAGAGTGAGGGCAAGGAGCCCCTGCCCCTGCCAACACTGGTGCTTGAAGGGGCTGCCCTAACTACCAATGAACAGGTGCACCAGGTACTGATGAACAGATGTGCTGGCTACAGGTGGACAGGTGCATCACCTTCCCATGAACAGGTGCACTGGGTTGGGCGGATAACCAATCAGTTCACGAAGACCCATTCATACTCAAGAGTCTCATTCCCCACGAGGCTGTGAGGAGTAAGAGAAGAATGGGCAGGGAAAATCCACCGTTGAAAACCTTTACTGGCCTGCAGACAACTTTCCGGGGTTCTGATCTAGCTCCACGGAAGGGGGCATCTGCGTGGGGTCTGCATTTTGTGGGAAGAGATCCAGGGTGCTGACCAGAATCCATGTATCTGCAGTTGCTGAGCCGTGAGGCAGTTGTGCCTAAGGATAGGAACTCCTGCATGGTGAATGTAGCAGGAAATTTTCTCCCCCCCATTTTTCAGAGATGTGATGAAGCTTAAATGCTAGGCACGTATAGCAAGATGTTTGGTAGAACCAGAAGCAAGGGAAGGAAGCATCTCTCTGTACAGCAGCATTTTCTTAGATGGTGGCTGCCCTTGTGTGCTGGACACAAAGGTGGTCAGCGACTGGCTCGTGGATCTGTGGTCCTGGCTCCCTGGTGGTGGCAACATATAGGCAGAGGGCAGCTCATTTCAGCACATCTGGAAAACCATGAATTGGGCTAAAGCATGAGCAAGAATTTAACTGCAGACTCGTACATAAGAGGAAGGAATATCCCGGGGAGGACAGTCCCACTGGGCTGGGGACACTGGAGGCATCTCTGTTTTGCAAGGAGAAGGGCAGAGGGAGCCCCAGGTGGACATCCGGGTGGAAAGGCTGTTTTCCAGAGTCAGCCTTCCAGAACCAGCCCTGTCTCTGCAGCCCTTTTGGAATGCAAGTTGGAGAAGGTGTGGGTTATTAATAACCATCGAGCGCCACGTGTGCCCTCCACGGCCCCGCGTGCAGGAGCCCCCAGAGAACTGGGTCTGACGTGTGCTCACCTATGCTCCGATGCTCCCAGCCCGACCGCGAAGGTGTCCCAGGCGTCCCCGGGGCTCAGAAAGGCCGCGTTCCTGTGTTGAGTTTACCATTCCAGTGCATTAAAGTTTCATGACAACCCCTCCCATCACGGAAAGCCTTCACCCGCGAAGAAAGGACGTCTACAAACGTCATCCCAAACTTACATGCCTTGAATTTTTTTCTTCTTTCTTTTTTTGCTGGATTCTGCCCCGGACCCCTGATCCCCTGCCCTCTGGAGTACAAAATTGGCCATTCTTTTCAGTCTCTAAAAAATCTGATGGCCATTGCACAGAAAACCAGGTAACGAATGTGTCCGTGTGTTTGTGTGTTTGGATGGTTCTTGGGAGTCTCCCCGTTTCTCCGTGTGGCCGTGACCGTGGATGGTGGATGTGGTGTCTTTTTTTTTTTTTTTTGGCAGCATTAGGGACCCAAGAACACATCGTTTCTTTTGGTGTTCCTTTTAAAATCAAATTACGACGTGACATTCAATAAAATATCTTTTGTGCAGCTAATAAAAACAGGACCCTTGCCGTCTTGACAATTAAGCTACATGGTTCAACACGCCTCCCATGATACAGTTTATGGCTTTACCTTTATGTCAGCTTCTCCTGTATAGTATATATTTATTTTTTTTAAAAGCCCCATTATTGATTAATAGCCTTCTATGTCTTAAAAGTTTCTTTTTCTTGTGTGGAGAGGTAAAAAAAAAAATCATTTGCCTTTTAATGGGGTGTCAGATTTGTTTTCCAAACCTTGTAAAAGGGTTATCATTGTTATGTATGGACAAGCGCTTTCTTCAGAATCAATGAAAACTCTGTTTGCAGGGTAATTCACGGCCGTCCCTTGGCGGGTCTGCGCAAAACTTAATTTCACCATTTTGCAAAGTGGAGGGGTGGGACCTTTCCCTGCGGTTAACTATTTTCACATGGAGGGAAAGGCGGTCCAAGCCCCTCACACATACTAAATAACCCGCAGGCCGCCCTGCATCCGGGGTATCTTGGCAGCAGGGTGGGGGTCAGAGCTCATGGAGATGTCCGGTTCAATTAGGGGCGTCATAAACCTGCTGGCAATTAAGTCTCCCCCCGCCTGGCCAGGCGCCGAGCCTGATGCCGAGAGCCGTGGACGAGAGCCCGGAAGCCTCCAGCTCTACTGCCCACCGGGGTTTTGTTTCATAGGGGCCGTGGGGTGCTGCTCTTGGTCCTGGGGGGCACGGGCGGTGACCACCCAGCTGCTCTAAGCTCACCACGAGGGTAGGGTATTTTATTTGTCCTGCCCACGCAGAGACGGGTCATGCTTGGTACATTCAGGGTCAGGGCACTGGCCATCCCCAAAGCCATGGGCTGTACTGCAAGCTACCCGAGGCCAGGACCACGAGGGCCCCTGTCAGATGGAGCCCGGGCCTGCATAGTGGACGGTGTGCATCATGAATGTCCGAAGACCGGCCGGTTGCCCTCTTTTGCTGGAAGGTGTGTGGCTGATGCAGATGGGTGACTTTGAGGAACGGTTCACCGGGAGGAGCAGATGGTATGCATCTTGGAACCCCCCGGCCGGTCCCTAGGGGGACGGAGATGATCGTTGGGCTTGCATGCTGGTTTCCTGGATGGAAGCGTGTCCCATGGGTCCAAACGAAGCCATGGTTGCTCCGCTGTCTGTGTTCAGGGAGGGAGAGAATGGGGCCCCTATCATATAGGCAGGTTCTCTGCCTCTTGAAGTGTGGGCTTGGTCAGGGCGTGAGAGGAGGGAGATTGTATCTGTATCTAAGTCTACATATACTCTGTACCTACATCCGCATCACGTAGGTCATGATGTCTGGATCTATATGTTAATGTCACCTAGTTATTTCTATCTCTTTCTCCATCATATCTATCTATCCATTCATTCATCTATCCATACTTATCTATTCATCCATCCATGCATGCATCAATCCATATCTATCCATCCATCCATCCATCATATCTATCTCTCCATCCATCCATCCGTGCATGCATCAATCCATATCTATCCATCCATCCATTCATCCATCCATCCATCCATCCATCATATCTATCTCTCCATCCATCCATCCATCCATCCATCCATGCATGCATCAATCCATATCTATCCATCCATCCATCCATCCATCCATCATATCTATCTCTCCATCCATCCATGCATGCTTCAATCCATATCTACCCATCCATTCATCCACCCATCATATCTATCTCTCCATCCATCCATCCATCCATCCATCCATCCATCCATCCATGTATGCATCAATCCATATCTATCCATCCATCCATCATATCTATCTATCTTCTATCTATCATCTATCTATCTATCTATCTATCTATCTATCTATCTATCTATCATCTATCTATCTATCATCTATCTATCTATCTATCTATCTATCTATCTATCTATATCTATCTATCTATCATCTAACATCTCCTAGTGAGTCAGGTTCTCTGAAGAACCTTGACTAGCACTTCATCCCGTACCCAAGCATGGGTGACCATGGTCAGAGCTTCACGGTCAAGTCTGCCCCCTGGGATACCCAGGAGGGTGTGAACAAGGTACAGTGAGGTCTTCTGTAGGTGGAACTTCTTTCAAAGGAGAAAAATGTCCCTTAGAAATAAGAGGCATGTGGGTTAAGAAAGCCGTGTGAACATACAGCTCTGTGTGCTCCCTGGTGAAGCCCTAGTTCAGGGATAGTCAAGTCCTAAGCCCATAGGAGCAGGAACAGCTGGGATTGGGGGAGATGGCACATGGTTTTGGAAGCTGGGAAGCAGGTGCATGAGTTGGGGGTGAGTTAACATACCTGAGAGTGCTGAGTCCTGAGCAAGGGGTGAGGGAGGCTGAGGCCCAGCCTGAATCCCCTGCAGAATCAGGAGGGGTAATGAGGGGCAAGATGAAGGGCACACACAAGTGCACATATCCCCTCAACATGTTGTCTTTAGGGCTACAGATGTGGGGTTTAAGTGATTAAGGAGAGAAAACTAAGATAATTATTACTGTAGAATTCCAGATAGTCTCCACCCTGTGTGGGGAAAGGAGACGGGATTGTTGAGGGGCCTATGGGAGGGGGGTGGCTTTTATACACTGGGGTGGTTCTATTTCACAATGATTATTTCTTAAATTCTATATCAATTTAGTCTTGTATGAGAAGTACCACTAGATTAGGGGCTTAAAAGTATGGGAATTCACTCTCTGCCAGTCTTGGAGACTGGAAATCTGAAATCCAGGTGGGGAAGGGGCTGCTGAGATCTAGGTGGGGCAGGGTTGTGCTGAAAGTATATGGCACTTTCCATATGCTCCCACACATACGTTGGCAAACAGTCCTGACTTAATGAAAGAAGATGTTGGTTGAAAGATGCTTTCTACACAGTTTCACAGGGTTAAGTATACAGCACTTTCCATCCCTGGGCTTGTGGCTGCGTCCGTCCCATCTCTGCCTCCATCTTCACATGGCTTCTCCTCTGTGTCTGTGTTTCTTCCTTCTACCCCTTATAAGGACACCTATCATTGGATTTAGGGTCACCCTGATCCAGGATGAGCTCATCTTAACATACATATTAATGACATCTGCAAAGACCTTATTTCCAAATGGGATCCCATCCACATGTTTAAGGGGCTAGAATTCCAACATATTTTTTTGGGGGGGCCACCATTCAGCCCATGGCACTCTTCTTTATGTATCATACAGAGAGCAAGCAGGCAGGTAATGGAGTAAATTTATGGTGGACTGAGCTGTACTGATTTCCATGGATCGATGATGAAGATAGCTAAATGGGAATATAACTTGATGTTTAACTTGTCCCAGAAAGATACAGTCTTAGTAAGTCAACATTATGAAATGATTTTCTTGTCTTCTTGCCTCATTCATGGGATGATCTATATTACATTTTTCTTTTGCACCAACTCTGTGTGATCTTAACTAAGATAAACTTTCATCAAAAGACTAATGAACAGAAAGTTTAAAAAATAGATTAATCACCAAATAATTGTGTTCAGAGTATGTCCAAGTATAGAAAATCAGGGCATTAGCAGAGAAGAACATATTTCAATATTTATGAAGCAATTTTTCTATAATTAAGAAGAATTCTGTAATAGGTTTTTATTGTTGTCATTCTTTTGAATCTTAATCCATAAATTGTTATCAAATCATTAAAAGAAAAACGTATAACTCCGACGTGAATATCTTCCCTTTGATGAGCTTGGTGGTATACCAGTTGTTTTAGGTTTTTGGATCACATTGGAGGATAAATACATGCCATTAGAAGTTTCTGACTAATTATAAATCTGAAAACAGAGCCAGAAAAAAAGGAAGACAAAGGAGAGAGAAAGATGTTCAGCTACTGACATAAGATGGGGCATCTCTGGGTTGCCCATTTGGCTGCTCATTAAGGACAAGGAACCTTTTGTGCTGTGGACATTCTGAGGGTGAAATGGTGAGGGTCCGGGGGCTCATCTCCAACAGGAAGGGAAGCCTTCTACCTCATCAGGGTCGAAAGCTGTGTTTTACCCCAAGATGGAGTAAACAGGAAGCCGAAGATGCCCGGGGAAAGGAGTTGCATTTGTTGGCCATGCTGGGCTGATTCCCAGTCAAAGTTGTCCCAGATGGGAGCCAATATGAGACTCCTCCCAAGGGTCTCCAGTTGGAGACACGCTGTGTTCACCAGGGTTTCACAGACACACAGAATCAATAGGATGGATGGATGGATGGATGGATGGATGGATGGATGGATGGATGAATAGATGGATGGATGGATGGATGGATGGATGGATGGAGAGATGGATGGTTGGATGGCTGGATGGTTGGATGGATATGGTTGGATGGTTGGATGGATAGATGGATGGATGGATGGATTGATGAATAGATAGATGGATAGATGGATAAATACATGATAGATGCATGAATCGATAGATATAAATTATAGATAGGTAGATGATAGAGAGATAGAGATTTGCTATAAGGAACTGGCACATATAATTACAGAGGCTGAGAAGCCCACAGGCTGCCATCTGTCAGCTGGAGACCTGGGAGAGCCTATGGTGTGATTCAGTTTGAGTGTGAAGGTCCGAGAAGCAGGGAGACTGATGGTGTAAGTTTCAGTCTAAGGGCACGAGAAGATGGAAGTCAGTTAGAAAAAGGGCAAATTGACCCTTCTTCTGCCTTTTTGGGCTGTGCAGGTCTTCATCTGCTTAGATCAGGCCCACCCACTCTTGGGGGAAGACAATCTGCTTTACTCAGTCTACTGATTCCATATTCATCTCATCCACAAACAACCTCCAAGGCAGAATCATGTTTAGCCAAATATCTGGGCACCCCTTGGCCCTGTTGAGCTGACCCATCTAATCAACCCTCACACACCCCAACAGTGCTCAGGGCCATTCCCCCCCTGCTTAGTTTTTGTCGGGGTCCTTCAAAAGTCAACCAGTGTTCTCCTGGGAACATATTCTGTGAGCTCAGGTTTTGCCCATCAACAATGCTCAGGGCCTTTGTGCTGACAACAGCGGATCTGCCTGGGATGATGGGGACCGAGCGAGGGGAGGCTGACCCTTGGACGCAGAGGCCACGAAATGTAGGACACAGAGGTCAACATCGGACAAATCATCTTGGTCCGCTTCACCTTCCACATCTCGCTCAGCATTGAAATAGAACGTATATGGTGCCACAGTGGCAAACGTTTGGTCTAAACACATGTGCGTGACACTTTGTGCACATCTCAGGTCTGTTTGGCGAGCATCTTGGCTTCTGCAGGACACACTTTGGATCCGAATGTCTGTCACAGGAGGTGGGTAACGAGGTGCGTGTCAGCAGCCAGGTGGCACCCTCCCGCTGATGGCAACGTCCCTCCCCGGTGGCACTCAGCATCTCAGCTCAACAGTAATGAGTGGTCACAAGACTCCCTCCCTTTGCCTGACAAGGCACAGCAGGCGGGCTGCGGAGAGGGCCCCCGCCGGTCACGATGGTGATGTAGCCTCAGAGAATTGTGCTAAGTGGCTCCTGAGTTATCTCTTGGCAGGACGAGGTGATGGCACCAGGGAAAGAGTGGGTCATGGCCAGACAGGAGTCATCCCCAGTCCTACACCTGCATCCAGGTGTTGCTACCTGCACGGAAGGCAGGTGTGGGCGACAGCATTCTGTGAAAGCTCACCAGGTGATTTTTAGCAGGCAGCCACGCACCAGAACCACAGAGTTAGACTCTTATACTCTAAGGACACTCTGCATCTCCTGAATGTCGTGCTCAGCTAGGAGCTGGTCAGAGCGTCCCCATCTTTGTCCTGCCCCACACCTGCTGAATCCCCATTACCAACAAGACCCAGGTGACCCCTGGAGGCACTGACTTCATGCATACAGACCCTTGAGGAGGCTGCCTAAAAACTAAAATCCCCGAATGGAAGAGGAGCTCCTTGAGACACAGGGAAGGGTAGGTGAAAAAGGTGTGTTCTCCTCGTGCCCGACACAGCCCCGGGAACACGGGGTGGATGACCTTTCATGGTGCTGTAGCGAGAATATCCAACGGCGAGCACACTGAGGGCAGTGACCTCTCCGAATGCAGCCGCGGTTCACTGAATGCACACGCTGGCTACGGACGACGTGTCCAGTCATCCTGTGAGCACATGGAACTTTTCACGTGGTGCATCGTCCTTCCTCTTCATGTGTTGGGAGCTCCATAACAAAACACCACACACTGGGGGGCTTATACGCAGTGGACATTGACTTCTCATGGTTGTGGAGGTTGGGCGTCCAAGGTCAAGGTGTCTGCAGATGCGGGGTCTGAGGATACCTGCTTCCTGGCTCGTGGATGGATGACCTCTCGCTGGGTCCTCCCATGCTGGAGGGGAGGACGGGGCTCTCTAGGGATCTCCTTTATGTGGACCCTAATCCCATCATGGGGGCTCCACCTTCATGACCCCATCACCTCCCAGAGGCCCTGCAACCATCCCCTTGGCATTGGGTGAGCAAAGGCAGACACGCAGAGGCCGGCAGGCACAATGGGGGGAGTCCTATCTTCCCTCTACTTTTAGGGGTGCTGTATGTAACGCCTTCTTATCCAGCACGGCTGAGCTCATTCCTCTAGAATGGTCGCTGACCATGGGAGGCCTGAAGAATACGGACAGTAGGGTGTAGAATTTACTGGAGGCAGAGAAGCAAGAGGAGTAGGTATTGGGTTGGAACCCGGCTTGGAGGCTGGTCTGACACAACCTTTTGCGGACTGTGCGGGAGAGAGGGAAACAGGTGGTGAGGGCACGGTGTTGGGGGCCCCATGGTGAGCCCAACAGTGCTGGGTGGATACCAGGAAAGCACCGTCCCCATTGGGGCATGGTCATATGGCGTCCAACATGCTTCAGGGGAGAGGCTCTATGTGTCTTCTTCTTCTTTTTAATGATGCAGACACACACTGGAAAGTTAAATAAACACCACGCCACACGTGCCCAGGCTTCTCTGGGTCTATCTGAAGCCTTGTCATTTGCTTGCGGCACATTCTGGTTCTGATCCAGGTGGCTCCAGGTTGGGCTCTGCCTTCCTGGACCATCTCTTCATTCCATTCCCGTCTATTAAAAACGGCACGTGGCATCCTTACAGATTAGACAGCATTTGGGATTGACAGCTGCGATCTGAGCCCGAGGAGCTCCCACGCGGGGCTGAGCTTCTGTATTGCATTCCCAGCACGCAGAGAAGGGTGGGCTGCACGGGCACCGTGGGGCCAGCGCGTCAAGGCATGGCCGCCATCAGTAACTTGCCCGTCAGTACGCTGGGCGAGGAATGGCCGTCTGCGCCCAACTGAGGGTCTTCGGAGGTAGCGTGGGAATCGTTTCTCACGATGTGGGTTTTATGTGGTTAACGCGGACACGGAGAAGCGACATCTGAGGTCTCCATGGCGGAGTTGTAGCTGAATGGGAAGGAATCAAAGTAGCAAAACCAGGAGACATCTGTTTCTGGGGAGAGAAGGAGAGAAGGAGAGAAGGACGGATGGAAGGCATGAAGGATTATCTGGAAGAGAACATCAGGGAGGCGGCAGGTGGGGACGCAGCGGGAGGGGACCCGCGTCATCCCAGGGCCGGCCACGAGGGCACCTTCATACACCCGGCAGCTCCGTGCGTCATGAGAAGTGACTGGGAGATGTGTCAGGGTCGGCATCTGCAGTCTGATCAGCTGGGAGATTGGATTAGGCAGGGGACTACAGCGGGGCACGTGGGGATGCTGACCGTTGAGAAAACAAATGTCAGATAGGCGTTCATTAGCGGGCTGCCAGCGAGCCAGCCCACTGGAAATCATATTTATAGCCAAGGAGGACACAGCGTTTGACCTTGTCTTGTTGGCAGAAGGGAACGAGGCCCGTGGTTCATTTGCCAGACGATGTGGGGATGGATGACTGTTGCATTTTGACCACCAGTGCGTCATTCCTTTGCTCTGAGTACACGCACGCGCGCACACACACACACACACACACACGTGTGCATGGGCCCTGCGTGCGTGCACTCTCGGGCACTGGGGAGGAAGGACACTCACATTCTCACCGTGCTTTCTCTTTCCCCAAGATCGGTCTTAAGCAGCGTGGGATGGCGTCCGCAAAAATATTGTAGTGACATTTTGTCCTAAAGTGAATGCTTTCAATCACATTGGGGCGGAGACCCTGGGGAGCTCTTAGGTTCTGGGTTGTGGACAGGTATTGAAATATTGGCTCAGGTAAAAGGCATAATGCCAAGGGGGGTATGCAATAGGCGAGCTACCTTTTGTGCTTGCAAAATAAAAAGATATATACTTAGGTGGCCTTCGTGATATCCCCCTCCCAAAGGATGCATTCACATCCTGACACCCAAATCCTGTAAATGGGGCCTTAGTTGGAAATAGGGTCTTTGCAGATGCGATGAAGGGAACAATCTGAGATGAGACCATCCTGCATCAGGGTGGCCCTAAATCCAATGGCAGGTGTCCTTGTAAGGGACAGAAGAGGAGACACGGACACAAAGGAGAAGCCACGTGAGGACAGAGGCAGAGATGAGAGGGACGTGGCCACAAGCCCAGAGATGCCTGGAGCCCCAGCCCCACCTGGATCTCAGTGGTCCTGCCCCGCCTGGATCTCAGACTTCTGGGTACTTAGGAGTGTGCTTGAACATACAGAGCAGACCCTGGAAAGTCACTGAGATTGTCCACAGGGCTCTCTCTGGGGAGGGGCTCAGTGGGGCCAGGAGGGTATGGGGACAAGGTCAGAGGGAGCAGCCTTTCCGTGTACACCCACTTGTGCCTTTAGAATTGCACGCAAAGCACATGCACCTTCCATTAGAATCCTATATAGATACCAAGCGTAACATAGATGCCACTTCACGTCTGCTGCCAGGAACCCACTGGGAACCTGGTAGCCTATACTAGCAGGTTCAGAGGGATGGGGGGCTGCCGAAAAGAGTGTAAAGATCCCATGACCAAGTCCTCTATCTTCCGTGCTGATCTGCAGGGTGTTTATCTAGTGGAACCCTCCTCGCTCAGCCGGAAAGCAAGGACGTGCAGAACTCCCCTGCTGGCTGAGACCCCGGGGTCGTCTATGGAGACCCTGCAATTTCTCCCATCAGGGGATCCAGGATGAATGGGTAAGCAGGGCCAAGTCCCTGTTTGCATTCCCCTCCCTAGGAGCGGGCACGCAGAACAAAAGGTTCGGCTGGAGCTCTTGGCTGGAGGAGGCCTGTGAGAGAGGCTGAGCCTCGCCAGCCCGGCCCGGAGAGATTCGATTCCCCCAGCAGCGGGGCTGCGCTGGGGCTGCCCGTGCTAACGAGCGCGCCTGATTGAACAAGCCCGCGTTCCCCAGAGGACCGCGCCATCAATCACTGCCCTCGTCCCACAGTTGTCCGAGGGGTTTGTGGCGACGCGTGCCTTTATCTGAACACACGTCAGCTGTATGGGGCTGGTGGGGCAGACCCCAGTCCGGTGGGGCGTGCAGCTGATGTCTTTCTTTCGGAGCTCTCTTTGCAGCAGGAGAAAGAACCCTGCAAACATCCACAGCCCCGTTCACGTGCCTTTTAATTGCTGCCGTGATGTCCTGAGCTGTGTGATGGAGCCGTCAATCCCCACGTGTGACACTTAGTGATTTGTAGACAACTATATGTACCTCTTTTCACGCGGGAGACGTGTTCTTTGGGGCTGTTGTCCTGGGTCGGTGGTGGTGACTCTGCTGGTTCTGTTCCCTGGAACCTCGTGATGTCTCCAGGACGAGAGGAGTCAGCGACCTGCCGAAGGCCTGTGTTAGGGTTCTCAAAATACACTGTAGGATGCCCAGTCGAATCTCAGTCTCAGATAAACAATGAGGTTTTGTTTTCTAGTGTAAGTATGTCCCAGATATTGCAAGGGATAGACTCATACTAAAAAAATAATCATGATTTGTTTTTCTGAAATGTAATTTGTACTTGGTCGCCCTGCATTTTTATTCTGTATATGGTGATCTTTTTTTTTTTTTTAAAGATTTTATTTAGTTATTCGACAGCGATAGAGACAGCCAGCGAGAGAGGGAACACAAGCAGGGGGAGTGGGAGAGGAAGCAGCAGGCTCCCAGCGGAGGAGTCTGACGTGGGGCTCGATCCCATAACGCCGGGATCACGCCCTGAGCCGAAGGCAGACGCCCAACCGCTTTGCCATGGCGATCTTAATCAGAGTTTTTTTTTTTTTTTTTCCTCTTCAGGGACCTGAACACATAGGACGTCACATGTAATGTGCCTTCCAGACAACTTTGGGTGAATTGGCACAGTGATGGTAGGGGTTTTCCACCTGTAAATGCCTGTCTGTCTATCTGTCATCTCTCTCTCTATCTATCCACCCATCCATCATATCTATCCATCCATCTATCCATCCATCCAGCCAGCCAGCCAGCCATCCACCATATCTATCTATCTATCTATCATCTATCTATCTATCTATCTATCTATCTATCTATCTATCTATCTATCTATCTCTCCATCCATCCATCCATCCATCCATCCATCCATCCATCCATCCACCATATCTATCTATCTGTTTATCCATGCATCCATCCATCCATCCATCCATCCACCATATCTATCTATCATCTATCTATCTATCTATCTATCTATCTATCTATCTATCTATCTATCTCTCCATCCATCCATCCATCCATCCATCCATCCACCATATCTGTCTATCCATTCATCCATCCATCCATCCATCCATCCATCCATCCATCCATCCACCATATCTATCTATCTACCTATCTATCTATCTATCTATCTAGCCATCTAGCCATCATATCTATCCATCCATCCACCCACCCACCCATCCATCCATTCATCCATTATGTCTATCTATTTATCTTTCTATCCATCATCCAGCCATCCAGCCATCCAGCCATCACACATTTCTCTTTGGTTGTGAAACAATACACACAGCATAAAATTTACCATTTTAACTACTTTAAAATGCACAGTTCACATGTGTGAAGTTCATTCACAGCATTGTGCAACCAGCACCACTATCTTGTTCCAGAACTTTCTCCTTTGGCGGCAGTGGACAGACACCAAGTTATACCAGCCTGAGCTGGAAGGGGACATTTACCATCAGGGTTTGGGGCCAGGGATGGCCTAGGAGTCTGCATGGAGGCCTGAGCAGGGCCTGGGAGTCTGTCTCGATGTCCTACCTGCCCCTCTGTGTCTCATGAGCCCCCTCAGCGTCTTTGTTCCTCACTTCCTTTGCATATGCCTACCATGTCATTTGTCATATCCATGTGCTTGTTTCAATCTTCTTCTCTGGCTGTCTCCTTGATCCTTGTGACTGGCCAGCTGGCTGCTATCGGTATGGAGGAATATAGAGCCCAAGCCATCCTTCTGGAAGGTTCTGGCTTCACTGGGTCCTGTGGCAAGAGCCCTGGCTGGGGGCCCAGCTCCCTAGCATGCAGACCCCCTGGTACCAACTCATAGACATTGATTCAGGACGGCTTAGGTGAGAGCAGGTATGTACCTTGCAGACGTCGTCCCCAGGTGATCTGGTTATGCAGCCAAGTTGAGGACCACTATGCCAGGTGAACGTGTTTTATTCATGAGATGTATGTGTGGCCGGGGAGGGGAAATGGAATCTACTTCTTCCACATGAACGCCAGCCCTGGTGCTGCCCGTTCCAGACCTAGACCCTCCCTCTGGCTTCGTCAACCAGACTTGAATATCCTTCGAGGGTTGGGGATGGGGTGGGGGGCTCCAGTTCTGGTCCTACCCATTCCGAGCAAGGCAGGTCTGATGGGGCCAATTCATGCCTCGTAACCCTATGACATAATAATGTTTCTTGACTTCGGTAAATGAGTGAGTATGTGGTTTTCTGTGCAGACTGGAGCTTTTGGCAATAGCGTTCCAGGAAATGTCCATCCGTTCTCGGGATGATGACTTCAGGATTCGACTGAAGATGAGATAAGGTAACAGGTTCTATGTGGAACTATGGTATCCGGTTGCCCCGTCATGCAAGGACATGTACCTGTCCCAGTTTTCACCACCTGTGATTGGCACCTTTGTGGTGGTACCATTGCTGGCATACATGATTTCTCAGGTTTTCTTTAACTTCAGTGTCCCATGCTATCAATCTTACGGAGGAGGCATGTGAAGACCCATGGGGTGATGGTGCAGAGATTGGCCAACAGGGAGCAGCAAAGTCAGATGAACCTGGAACACAGGTACGGGCTGGAGGGTGATGTCACAGATGAGCAAAGCCATCGAATGCTCTGTGACCTTGCCTGGTGGTCCCTGACGCCCTCTTGGTGTGCTGAGCACCTGCCTTGCAGCACAACTGTACAAGGCAGATGCAGAACGGAGCCTTGAAGCCAGCGTATCTCACATCCAGAGAAGGCATCCCAGTGACCTGGTAGGAGGGACTGTTGCAGAGCAAGCACACCTGGGCCATCGGCACTCGGAACAGAGATTCGTGCATCTCTGCTTTCCCAGACGAGCAGACTTGCTGGTCTCAAGTCTGGGTCTCACACCCGAGAGCTCACGTAGGGCCGGCAAGGGCTCTCCAATGGCATGAATCAATCTGTTTTCTGTATTTGGAGTGATTTTCACCCACAGAAGGGTGGGGGGCATGTCCTGCTGAAGGGCCAGGTGGCCCTTGGTAGGAGGCAGCTTCCGGGACCACTGTCCTGACTGTCTGGGGAGTAACTCTGCATGTGTCCGTGGGGCCCGTCCCAGCCAACGGGCTCCCTTGGCCAAGAGTCCATTTTCCTAGCTTCTGCTTCTCACCGTACTTAATAAATCAGCACGTAGATGAGAGACTCATGGTTAATTTTCGACAGCCAGTGCAGAGTGTCTGAGCCCATAAACTGCGCCGAGTCTCGGACTGTGAATTTCCTGATACTGACAAGTCAAACAGCTTAGAAATCATAATTATAAGTTACAAGTGTCTTAGGGGTTGTTCTTCTGACATAAAACTAATTTCATGTTTTTATTCATAATGCGGGAGAGATGAGAGGCATGCTTTGGAGGGCGCTCCTGGAGATATCACAGGCCCCGTCTCCCAGCTGTAATGAGCAGAGACGGCACACTTCACTCTTTGTTGCCGCCTGATGTGCCTTGAGTAGTTTCTGACAATCTTGCAGACCTCGTCTGTGCTTTTCCCAACAGTCTGTTCGTGAGGAGGTGACCAAGCTGAGAGCTGGACCCGGTTTGGTCCTGGAGCCACCGTGTAATGATGTTGCCATGCCCAAACCCAAGGCATGCATGAGAATATTTTGGGGCACCCCCTGATGTGAGTGTCCTGGGGTGGCCGTAACAAAGTGGACTACATTAGGGGGCTTAAAACAGCAGAAATTCATCCTCTCTCAGTTCTGGAGGCCTGAAGTCTGAGATCCAGGCGGGGCAGGGCTGCTGAGATCTAGGGAGGCAGGGCTGGGCTCCCTCCAGAAGCTCCAAGGAGGGTCCTTCCTGCCTCTTCCAGCATCCTAGGGTAGTCCCTCTATGTGGGTCCTGGGTGGATGTAACCAAGTGTCCCACACTAAGGAGCTCAAAACCACAGGAATTCATGCTTTCCCAGCTCTGGAGACCAGACGTCTATGATCCAGGCGGAGCAGGGCCACTGAGATCCAGGCGGGGCAGGGCGGCTGAGATCCAGGCGGGGCTGTGCTTTGCTTCCTCCAGAAGCTCCAGGGGAGGGTTCTTCCTGCCTCTTCCAGCATCCTGGGGGCTGCCCCAATCCTGGGCATCCCTTGGCTTGTAGAAGCACCACCCCAGTCTCTGCCTCTGTGTCCACATGGCGTTCTCCCCATCCGTATGTCTGTGAGGCCTCTCTTCTTTTGATAAGGATGCCGGTCATTGGATTTGCAGCCCACTCTAATCCAGGATGACCTCATCTTGATTTACATCTTAACCACACCTACAAAGACAGGATTTCCAAATGCATCATATTCACAGGAGCTGGGGTTAGGAATTGAACATATTTTTGGGTGGGGGCACCATTTTAGGCCTCCTACGCAGATGTCTCTCTCTTCTTGGCCTGGTCTGGGGAAAGAACAAACCTATGAAATGCTATAATCAGGGGTTATTTCCCATTCTGCCCACTGCCAGTTCAGCAGAGACTTTTCTCTTGCCATTGAAGAGGGGAGAAAAAGATATTTGCGAAAAATGAGACAAAGAACATAGACTGGCGGAGAACAACATAAGAGCCTGTAGACATGGCCCTTTGCTTCTCTGGCTTGTGGTTTTATTCTGATGACCTATGGTGGGCTCTGCTCTGCTCGGAATGACGATGAATTAATGTAGGGCGTAAATACAGAGAGGAGAAAATATGGATGTAGCAAGTGTTGGTGGTGCAATGTCTTAAGGGATGGTATGGTGGGAGCCCTGAAAATGTCCCTGAGTTACGAACAGTAAGATATGGGTCTTGATTTTGTTACAGATTTTCTGTCACTGGGAAATCATTGGATGTTCTCTCTTTCACATGTGGACATTCATAGCAAACAAGGAAAGAAAGGCTAAAACCACAAGACAAAGCCTCCACTCTCCACCAGAATGGCTAAAATGAAAAAAGACAGATAGTGCCGTGTGTTGATAAGGCTGTGTGGAGCAACTGGAACTCTCCAGCGCTGTTGGAAGGAGTGTGTGGAAGGTCAGTATGACCATTTTGGAACACCGCAGGTTTGTATCCACCAAAGTTGGATACAAGGTGTGCGCTCAGCAGAAAGGCATGTGCAGATGTACCTGAAACGTGAAAGAATGTTCACAGCAGTATAATTTGTAACAGCCGCAACCTGGAACCCACATCAACGGTAGAAAGGATAAATAAATCATGGTATTTCGTGCAACGGGATGTGATGAAGGAATGACAATAACTAGTCTTCTACTCTGCACGAGCTCATGGGCAAATCTCACAAACTGGGTTGAAAACAGAGGAAGCCACATGCAAAAGATGTCATGTGGAATGGTTCCGATTTTATAAAGTTTGAAAGGCAGCCAAAATGAATCTACCGGGTTGGAGGTCATAGAGGGGTTACCTTGGGGAGCAGGAGGGGGCTTGTGTCCTGGTACTGTTTCTAGGCTTGTGTCTTGTTTCACAGGCGTGCTTACTTTTGTAATAACTTATTGGGGTGGGCGTCGGTGATTTGTCTGTTCTTTTAGATGTTCTTCCTTTTTTCTTTTTTTCTTTTTTAAGATGTTTTCTATTTATTTGAGAGAGAGAGAGAGAGAGGGAAAGCACAGAACGAGAGGGAGAGGGAGAAGCAGACTCTAAGCAGAGCAGAGAGCCTGATGCAGAGCTCGATCCCAGGACCCTGAGATCATGACATGAGCTTCACCGACTGAGCCACCCAGGTGCCCCTTCTAGATGTTTTTCAAGAATGAAACTTTTTCTCACATTGAGGGGTTCTTCGTGTCCTTCCAGTGTTCACATTTAAGATTCCCTCAACCCGTTTGGAAGTAAATTTTGAACATTCACAGTCCAGGGTTATCTCCATTCTAGTTGCTCCAGATTAGACACCAATCACAGTCCCGATTCGTAGATACTTTACATTCTTGTCCACGTTTAACACTTGGATGAAAAAAGTCACAATCGAGGTGAATTATTATTTGAATGGCATTTCTCCTTTCAGATGTGCATAAAAATTAAATTCCTACCAATTGTTGCAGTAGGATAAATTAGAGATGGTGAGGACTCCTATCTTATAGACTAGTGAAAGGGATGTTACAGATCTTGTCAGGACCTATTCTCTGAGAGTGCACACAGCCGTGCAGACACTCTACAAGCTTCCCACGGTGAGCACCCACAGCAGTCCTCCTGAGCACTACCTCTGGTTTGCTCAGCCCTCACATGGATGGTTGTGTCCACCTGCTTCAGGGCAACAAAGGGCCATTACCTGGGGTTGTCAAAGGATCCCCGACAAAGACCATGCCCTCTCTACCTTTGACAGATCCATGACATCTCCCCATTCATGGTCTCAGTTACTAGCTATAAAAGTGCTCTCTTAGAAAGAACCCATGGTGGACGGGATAGGGGCCAAGGCTGCCCTATATATCCAGAGGCGGGGTTCAAACATACCGAACATTCTTCCAATTTATGTGAAAAACAGCACAGGCGTGTACATGTCCGCTAGCCCCATCAGAAGAAGGGACACCTGTAGTACTTAAAAATAACAGAAAATATTTACCGTACGAAGATATTTAGACACTTACCTCAAACATCAAACAGAACATAGTGACCC
Organism: Ursus arctos; assembly: GCF_023065955.2. Lineage (NCBI taxonomy): Eukaryota > Metazoa > Chordata > Mammalia > Carnivora > Ursidae > Ursus > Ursus arctos. Next base: position 30,476,278 of record NC_079874.1, on the reverse strand, counting down.
AGCAAGGAAAAGCCTTATTTTAGACTGAGAGAGTGTTTGTGGTCTATAATAACCACATAGATTTTTGTTTCTACAGCTGAACACTGGAAGTGTAACACTTGTGAGAATAGCGTCTCTAACCAGCCGACATGAGCAGACAGCCTGCTGTGTTGCAAAACCTCCAAGACTTGAGAAAAAGTCAAGAGTTATATTTTGTGGTTTGGGAAAGCAGTAAAAGAAGATGAAATGAAAAAAAAAATAAAAGAAAGAAAGAAAGAAAGAAAAGAAAAAGTAACCCAGTCTTCATTGCATGGTCAGCCCCAGAGCTGGGATATGTTCTTCCAAAACTCATCTTGGTCCACCAGAAAAGACAAGAGGAAACAAGACACTAAAACAGCCATGAGCACCAAAATCCAGGCTCCAGAATAGCCTTGGATGACACAGATGTTGCCCTGCTGACGTCCCTGACATCAGGTGAAATTCAGAATATATCTGTGTCTGCGTTTCCTCTTAAGACTCCTCATTCCTGCAGAAAGTGGCCCTGCCTTTTTGACCCGCCTAGCGGGACTCCAATCAGAAAAGATAAGAGCATGTTTAATTGATTAGTTAGCGTCTGCACAGTGCTTTGAAGGTGAGAAGTGCAATATTATTATAATGATGAAGACGAAGCTATGATCTTTGGAGAATTTCTCCTCTCATCTGACCTGCTTTTCCAATTTGGTCTTATGCTACTCAAGTCTACCGTGGGAGTGTACAAATTATGGGTCCCGGCCAGGGGTCCTCTGCCGGGCTTCTCAGTGGGAAGCGCCTCACAGATCCTGGTGTGGAGAGCCATTCTTCCAAGCAGGGGGCTGAGCAAGGCTGCAGAAAAGTGGAGCCCCTGCCCATTACCCTCATGGGTGGACAGATCCAACATGGCGCCTGTAGCTGGGTCGGCTTCTGGAGGTTGGCTTTGCCTTTCTTCTGAGTTGCATTGGCTCACGTCCCTTAAGGTGGACACTTGCCTCTCCAGGGTGGCTCCTGTGGGGAACTTCCCATCACTCGGGGCAGATGGCGCTTTCTCCAGTTTCTCTTGAACTGCGTTGGTTTCCATGCAACACGTGTCATGCTGTATTACAACCATGTCTTCATCTGGAGTCCCATCAGATGCTAAGTACTCCAAGAGGGGGTTACTGCACTTCATTTTTGGTTTTCGTAATGACCAGAATTTATTATTTGGAGCGCACTTTGTTTTACAGAAAAAAGGAACAGAATGTAGAGTACTCCCCCTCCCCACCCCTTGCTACTTCCGTGCGTTATTAAGATCCTGCCTTTGAGTGGTAGTTTGCTACAGTCGACACAGCAATACGGATGTGTTAGTATTAACTGGAGTCCACTGTTTCTGTTAGGGTTCATCTTGGTGTTGTACAGTCTATGGGTTTTGACAAGGGCACAATGTCATGTACCGCCTGTTACAGGATCGTGCAGGATACCTGCACACAGAATGGTTTCTTTGCCCTGAAAACCCCTGTGTTCCACCTGTTCACCTAATGCACCTGCGATTTCTCACCTATGCCGTGTTTTCTCATATCTGCATCCCTGTCCATACTGTTGGTCTTATATTCAATCAATCAGTCAATCAATCGATGAATCAATAATGAAGGGAGAAGGAGAACAGGTGCTGCTCACCTTTGGGGGCCCCTCCAGGGCCATTGCCACGTCCTCTGATCTGCTCTGTAGCTGGGAATGACCTAGATGGGGACCATGCCTGGGGCTCCTGTGTGACCCCTTCACCTTCCTGTGCTCTGTCCTCAACTGAGGGACAGATGGCCTCATCCTGAAAATGTCCTTGGATCGCCCTGGGGAGATGCCTCCTGTCCCTGGCCTGGGTCCCCAGGCATACAGTCCATGGCAGCAGGCAGGTGGAGCCTGCTGGGTTTGCGTGGGACAGCTGGTCCTGAGAACCTTCTAGTGTCCACGGCAGGGAGGTCTGTGCCGTGGGAGACCTGAAGTGCAGGTGTTGTGGGTTGCCTTGACATTGGGGGAACCTGGGAGATCCCCAAGGGCCTCCCCATGGAGCACCTCCCCACTCTGCTTCTGTGGAGGGGACGCCTCGCCAAGCCCCCCGCTGGTTTTGGCGACCAGACACCATGCCTGGGTATCGCAGAGTGTGCAGATGTCCTTCACAGCCCTTGGGGGTGTCCAAACGAGCTGAGCACATTCTCCTGCAGGAACCAGGGCCCCCTTTGTTGCTGCAAAGCTTGCTTCCCAAAGTCTCTGGGGATTCTCTGCTCTGGGGTACAACGTGTGTGTGGCCTCTGGGGTCCTTCCCTCGGGGGGGGGGGGTGAGCATATGTGACAAATAATAAACCAGTGTGCCCTCACCTGTCTAATGTTGACCAGGATGCACCTGGCTACCACCACAGTCGGAGGATGGGGATCCCTCCCCACCAAAGGCATGAACGGGGAGATCTTTGAAGCATTTACCCCGGTCCCGGAAAGGTACACAGTGGGGATGGATGGGTACACTGGGCTGCTTGGGCCTCCTGCTTTATGTACAAATGCCTACTTTTCATTGGGACCCAGCAAGGCTGCAAAGAGAGGTCCCTGGGAGACGTCCAGAGCCTCCATCGGCCGTGGTCTCTGGGCCACCCCACCCCAATCCCTCCCCATGAAATGCTGCCAGCACTGTGCTTTAAAGGGGGGAGGGGAGGAAAAACCATGTAGAGGTCCCTTGGAGCAGTTTGGGACAATGGGGTCTCATGAACATGCAGCAGGAACGTAGGAATCTCACGAAGAGGAGACCCCAGCCAGAACAGGGAGCTGTGTTTCAATGCAAACCCAAGCACAAAGGGACAGACCCCCGGTTCGTACTGCGCGCCAAGCCTCCACGGTCAGTCTCGCCGTCCTGCCGAGCACACAGGGTTTCCGACGGACCGACACAGGGTGAGCCAGAACATAAGACTGGGGATTCATCACCGATCCATAAAACAATTAGTGATGGAATCACGGTATTGGTGCTCAACTGTAGTTTTGATTAAGGCATAAATAATTCAAGTGAGTATTTCTTAGGTCTTTGGAATGCGTGCCATTATTTACTGGGCTTGTCGCAAAGACCGCCGGTTCCCTGCCATATAAAACCCTCCCCAGTCCGACTGAGGGGCTGGTGGGCTGCAAGGCTCTTAGGGGTGAATACCAGCGCAGCTATTAACGAGCCGATTAGCATAATCCATGGTGATATATCATTGGAGAAAAGTTCATCCGCACAACTGAATGGGACCGGGGGATGGCTTTGAAGATTTTATGATACAATAACTATCCATTTGATACGCAATTAAAAAGATATTTGGAGACACGGGGCGGGAAGACAGTGGGGCGGGAGGTGGGAGGGGTGAGGCTCCATCCCGGTGAATTGTGCTCAATCCCGGAGACCCGTTCCAAGTGCGAGCTGGCGGCCGCCTGCCTTGCCCCAGGAATGGGGGCACGGTTACCCCGAAGCTTTGGGCTTGATGAGGCAGGACTTCCATGTGGCATCTCGAGGTGGGACCAAGGATGAGGGATCCCGTGATGAGGCCATGAGGGTGCCTGTTCCCCAATCTGCCCATCCGTGAGCTCAACGCCACCGTCGGTCCCAACTACGAGCCCCATTTCCTTTATCCATCCATCCATCCATCCATCCATGGACACGTGAGTTGCTTTGAGCTCTTGGCTGCTGTCCATCGGGGTGCTGTGAACACGGGTATGCAAATATCTATCTCAATCCCGATTCTTTGGGTGTCTACGCACGAGTAGAATTTCCAAGTCCTGTGGTACATTTTAAGTTGAGCGCTTGGAATGTGCATGTCGGACGCATAGACGCCCGTGCTAACCAAAGCCAGGAATGCCAGCAATAGCTGAGATGCTCTCCAAAACGCTAAGGAGTGTACAGTTATCAACCTGCAGAGGAAAAAAAAAAGATAAGAGTGGGTTTCCCATTTTTAGAATTTTCTCCTGTCCCGCGTGGGGTGAAATGGGCAAGAGGTGGACCAAAGACAGAGAGAGAGTCACCGAGGATCTTGGGAACTAGCAGAGGTGGGTAAGTTGGCTCCGAGAATGGGCCATGTGGATGTCAGCTAGACCGTCCGTGCTCTGCAGCCGCAGAAAACCCCAGAAATCCCAATCATCCTGAGGGTCCCCCTCCCCCCTCTCCGTGTTGTGTCTGTATTTTGTCTTCCTATTAACGAGCAGAGGTTCTAAATTCTTGTGGGGTGGGCGCAGCCTCATTCTGGTTCTACTTTGGGACATGCATTCCACTCTGGGCTCTACCAGACTGTGTCACGTGCCTGACCCCAAATCTCCCCCCACCCCAGGAAACCCCCTTGTCACCCCCATCTTCGTTGTTTGGTGTGTCTTCTAAAAATCCGTGTGATAGGATCCAGCAATGATATCTGTTGCTATGTACCCAGAGTTGAAAAGGGATGTCCCCACCAAAAACCCGGCACAGGGGATGTTGACGGGAGCGTTATTCCCAATTCCCAAACCCGCAAGCGACCACCGATGTCCTTCAAGAGGAGCATGGGTAAGGAAACTGGGGTCCATAGAAATGAGCGATGAAGCCATGAAAACATATGGAGGAACCCTGAATGCATATTCCCGGGGGAAAGAAAGGGGTCTAAAAAGGCTGCGTAGTGCTGTAATTTTAATTGTAGAACGTTCCAGCAAAAACAGCCTGGGGGACGCAGGCAGGCAGCCTCCGGTCTGGATCCCATTCTGCAAGCAATCAGGCACTTGGGTTCTGGGCCTGTTCCTCCTCTTGTGTGTTTTGGAGCTGAGCCTTCCCCCAAGTCAGTCTCCAGGGCTGGGGGACAGAACCCTGCGCTCTGAACGCTTCTTGGGGGATCACGGGGTTCCCACTCCAAGACTGGCCAGGACGCGCGGCTCTGCGCAGTCCCTTGATTGGCTCGCTTCTAAGGGGTCAGCCGGTCCTAAAGGCAGCAGGCCGGGAGGCACGGAGACCCGGCCCCAGTTTGCACGCTACGCAGGTCTGTGCGTCCGCGCTAGCGCTGGGCGGTGAGTTCGCGCACCTGAGGCCCATCTGACGGCTCGGAGTCCACCCAGCGATCCTCACTTCGAGAGTATAAAGCCAAGCTGCGGCAGACTGATCCAGCGTGGCCGCGCACGGACCTGAGCAACCCCGGCATGTTACCCAACAGCCCCGTGACTCAGTTTCCCCAGGTGCGGGCGAGGAGGACCCGTCAGCTGCAGGGTGGTTAGGAGAACTTGGTCGGAGGGCCCAGGTTCATCGTCCACGGCTGTGTGGGCTCCCTGGGCTCCTGCGCCTGCCCAGTGAGTGGGAGGCGTCTTTACCACCGCTCCGAGCTCAGTTGGGAGAGTGGGAGCACTTGGGGCAGCATGATGGAGGAAGAAAGGGAAACCGGATTCTCAGGTGGGCACGGGGGTGCACCCTCATCATGGGGGGGGTGGAGGGTGGAAGCGTCGCACTTAGACCCCCCCGTGCGTCCCTTCCACGAGAATGTGCCCCCCTGCGCACATCCTGCTGCTCTGCCAGCAGCCGGCCTCCATCTCCCCAACCCGCAGGACTCCCGGGGCACCAGCCTTGAAACAGGAGGCTGCCCTTTGAGTGGCCTCGGCTGCCTGGAGTTGACCTCAGGAGGAGACATGCCGGCCGCGTGCTCGTTGAGTCAAAGTCCCTCTTGCAACCTGCCCTACTCTCCGTCCTCAGGCTGGACCCCTCTGCGTCTTTTGTTTCCTTTTAGGCCCTGGTAGGCGCTTTTGAATTAACACAGAAAGTCATTAGCGCTCCTGTCGCAGCCCTTGGGGCTTCGGGCCCCCTGTTCCTCAAGGAGGGGAAGCCTGATGCCTCCATCTGTGACCAGCAGGTCCCCGGGGGAAGCAGGAGCAGGCGCGGAGGGTGGGGGTGGGGGGCTCTGGGAGGAGATCAATGAAGATCACACGCGCACACACACAGAAAAGGCGTTAATTGAAACACGGCTGGGTTGGCGAGCGCGCAGGAAGGGGCTCAGAGCCACGACGGGGCCGCGGACAACAGGTAGCAAGCCATGCACCTGCGTCCCGTCTGCAGTGCGCTCCGCGGGCGCGCGCGCCAGGCCCTGGTGCTCATTGTTTCCCGCACGGTGATTGATGCCGGGGTGCTGATTTCCGCGAGTGATAACTGTTCTCCCGTCCCCCTCACCTCTCCTTCCCACTCTCCCCTCCCCAACCACGGTCTCCGACACCCTGGGCCCGGCCTGGGCTGCGCAAGCGACTTTTTTTTTCTTTTTTTTTTTTTTTGTGCGCGTCTCATTTACATTTCAATCTCGGCCTCATGAATGTAAAACCCGGCTGCAAATTAATAACAGGGAGACTATAAGGTCGCCCCGGCGCGCGTGGAGGGGGGACACGCCGCGCCCCCCAGGCCCAGGTGGCCATTGTGTTCTGCCCGCGCCTCATTTATCGGCGGCGCTGAATGACATTACACAGAAAGGCATATCCGGAGTGACACAAATTTATTTCTGTCCCCAGCGCTGCCGTATATTTTCATAGAATCGGGGGCTATTTGTCTGGGGACAATTTAGTTTCCATGAAAAATTTAAATGGTTTCTGTGCAGATAGTGGAGTGAAATTTAATTTGTTTCCCATTTACTACAGCAGGTATGAAAAGGAGAAGAATTGTCTGAAATTGGCGCCGTCCCTCTGCTCTGTCCCCAAGGCCCGGGCCTCGTTCCGGAGACGGCAGGCCTGCCCGGTGCCGCCCCACCCCCCTCGGAGGACCGCCAACCTTAAACCAACTACAGAAAACCTTTGGGGAGGCTGCCAATCACCCGGAAAACAACGTTTCCATCGATCCCCTGTCTGTGTGATTTATGGCTTCATTTTACGGTAATTGAGAATTAGCGGTAAGATTAACAAGATTCCACACCCCGTCTGGATATGCAGGCTAAGCATGGCAATTTGTCAAGGTGGGACGTCGGGCGCTTTTCGAGTTACACGGGGTCCCCATCTAATTGAATTTGGGGATGACGCGGAAATTAATTTGACGCGCGGAGGTTTGGAATAGGACCGGGCATGGGGGGCTGGGGGGTGTGGTGTGTGGATGCGGGTGTCTCCCTGGTGTCTCCCTGCTTCCCCCAGCCCCCCCCCCCCCCCCGCCAGCTCCCAGCCCTCCCCGCCTCCCAAGACTGGGGTCTGCACTCAAGGGCAGGGTGGAGGGAAGGTTATTGATCCTGGATCAGTTCCTATGGCAGCCCCGCGGAAGGACGGAATCCAGCAAATCCGATTTGGGCCCCTTTGCGCGCAGTTCTTCGGCAGCAATCTGCCCCCGATGACGGATATTACCTCTCATTTCGTCTGACGGCATCAAGATGAAGTTTTGAAAATTTACTTCTTTGCAGCCAATGTACCAAATGTCTAAAGTCAACAGTCCCAATCGAATTACGGAATTGACTCGGGTGGGCTGTTCACAGGGTAATCTGCGGCCGAGGGGGGGGGGGCGGGGTGGGGGCGCCAAGGGCCCCCACCGCCAGGGAGACGCGGCTGCGCCCTGTGGGGTCTGCAGGGGTGGGAAGGGTGCAGAGTCTTCGAGGCGCAAGGGGCTTTCTCTCCGTGGGATCGCTTGCTTCTCTGTGCGTCTGGATGGAGAAGCAGAGCTGGGCAGGACCCTCACCTTGGTTCTTTAGGGAGGACCCCGGCAGTGTTGAGTTCCCTGGAGGGCGGTGGGTGTCTGCTCACTGTGCCCCTTTCTCCCCTTTCCCAAGCACGTGTGGGGATGTGTGGCCTTATTGATGCTTGTGTGTAGGGACAAGGAGGGTCTCCCTGGAGGCTGGGTGCACGCCCGCTCCCAGGCTCTGCGGCATGCCCACATCGACCCCCATTTGTCTCCATGGTGCATGAGTTTCTGTACGAATTCCAGCCAGGGTGTGAGATGCACAAAGAACACCCCAGTCCTATCCCAGCCTTGAGCCCCCCCTTTGTGGGTGCAGCTCAACCCAGGGTCCCCATCTGGGGGTCTCCGTTCCCCAGAGCCTGGGCCACCTGACTCAGGCCCTGGATTGGAGTCTGCTCCCTGAGCCTCCAGCCTCTTGACTTGAGCAGTGCTCAGGGACAGAATGGGGAGGTGTCCTGCTGCCACCCTCTTTCTAGCTGTGCTTCTGTGCATTGCCACCCAGGGACATGTCACCAAGTCTTGGGGTCTCCTGGCATCCGTCATCCTCATGGTCAGATTCAGGTGGTGATACCCAGCCCTGTGGGCCCCTGCCTCCCCACCAGCACTTGTGGTTCTTCAAGCCAGGGGACATCTTTTCCATCGGGTACCTCAATGAATGCACAGCAGCCAAGGGCGGCCACCACCCCATAGGCTTCCCCAGAGTCAGGTCCCGGAGAGGTCCCCATTGTTTCCACCCTCAGCCCAGCTCTGCCAGGGCCTCCTCCATCGGTCCCTTTGGCTGCGTCTCCACTGTGGCCATGAGTCCTCCCTGCCCACGCCTACCTGCCTGGGGCCAGTGATGCTTTATAAGCAGAGAAGTCAGAGCGAGCCGCTTCCTGGTTTAACATCCTATGTGATTTTCGTGCCATTATAATAAAGTGGACACCGCTGGTATGGGCTTACAGAGTTCCCAGGGGCCCAGTCTGGCCAAGTCTCCCACCTTCTTGCCCCACACTGGCTCCAGCCATTTTCAGGGGACTTTCTGCACCCTGTAAGCCCAAAGAGGAGCCTGCAACAGTCCTCCACCCCAGTCCTGCCGCACCTGGCACTGTCCATTGTCTTTCTTGGCCTCGTGTCAATATTTGGTTTATCCTGAAGGAGCGTGAGTCCCTGGAACACGAGGTCCCGGCCGTGCATGCAGCACGCAGGGCATTGCCTGGCACACAGCAGATGCTCCCTAAACGTGCATGGAGCCAACACCAGCCCGAGTCTTGCTCTTCCTGCATCTCGGGTGCTCTCAGAAGACCGTTACCCCCCAGACCCAGCAGGCGCTGCGTGCCCGAGGATGACGGCGTGTCTCCTCCAGGCAGGACTGGGATATGATTTCACCCTGTACCTGGTGTTTATTTGTTTGATCACCAGAAAACCTGTTCCCCCACCTAGTAATATCATTTGCAAAATCTGATTAGCAATGTGCATATTGTGTATCTACGAGCCCCTTATTGCATTTGCAGGGTCTGCTGCCACTAATGTGATCCAGGAGGGGCGCTAACAGGATGGGAGAGTCACTAACACGATATTCCTGAGGACTTGGGGCCAGGCGAGTGCCTCCCCATCTTGTCCCTCCTGTCAGGGAATGCCTTAGCCAAGCAGAGCTCCTGAATCCCAGCAAGAGGACAGCAGAGAAACTCAGTCCCCAGGAGGTAGAACGAATGACCCCAAACCCAAAGACCTACAACAACAAGAATTTATTCTATTCTCTCCCATGAGAACCAGGCGGGGCAGGACCCCTGAGATCCAGGCGGGGCAGGACTGCTGAGATCCAGATGGGGCAGGGCTGTGCTCCCTCCTGAGGCTCCAAGAGAAGGTCCTTCCCCCTCTTCCAGCTTCTGGGGCTCCAGGCGTCCCTGGGGTGTGACCACGTCCCTCCCATCTCTGCCTCTGTCTTCACGTGGCTTCTCCTCTGTGTGTGTGTCTCCTCTTCTGTCTCTTATAAGGACACCTGTCATTGCATTTAGGGCCACTGTGATCCAGGATGAGCTCATCTCACATCCCTCCCTTACTCACATCTGCAAAGACCTTATTTTCAAATAAGTTCTCCTTCATAGGTTCCTGATGGATATTACTTTTTTTGAAGACACTTTTCAACACAAACAACTGTGATTTCTAGGCCCTCTGGCCCCAGAAACACTTACCTCTGGTAGTCTCCTGGACAGGAGAATTCCATTCCATGGGGTGAGACTAACCCATGTGAAAAGAAGAGCACCGGCCGGTTGATGTAAAACCTTAATATACATCTAAAGCGTTGAGTTCGTTAAGGTGGGATTTAAATTTTATTTTAAAGAATTTACTGCCTGTTTTCAGGCCCTTACACCAAATATGCAATATTACACTGAATTTGTCTTTAAAAGCATAATAATTTAGGAAAGAGCTCTTCAGTATATAGCAAACTGACTTGAGTTTCTGCTTTACATTGCTGTTTCTGGCACTGGGGTGGGCATGCCAAAACTGAGAGAACTCAGGTGAGCTCTGATGGTCCCTTTCTCCCCCAAAATAAAGATACGTCTGTCTGGAACCTGGAAATGGGAGCTTCTTTGGAAATAGGGTCTTTGCAGATGTGAGGAAGGGAAGGATCGGAGATGAGCTCATCCTGGATCAGGGTGACCCTAAATGCAATGACAGGTGTCCTTGTAAGAGACAGAAGAGGAGACACAGACACAGAGGAGAAGCCATGTAAGGACAGAGGCAGAGATGGGAGGGACATGGCCACCAGCCCAGGGATGCCTGGAGCCCAGAAGCTGGAAGCCTCTTCTGGAGCCTCTGGAGGGAGCATGGTCCTGCCCCGCCTGGATCTCAGACTTCTGGTCTCCAGAATTGGGGGATTGTTGTAAGCCCCCAGGTTTGGGGTCCTTTTCTGGGGGCAGCTCTAAGAGACTCCTACAATGGGACCAAGTGGATGAAGTTCTCAAAGCCCTGGAGCTGAGACCCTGGGAAGGAAACCCAAGCTTTACTGGGCACCTCTGAGGAACTTCCCTTTGACTCAGGCTACCCTGTGTGTGGACGGTTCCTGCATCGAGCAGAAATCCAGCAAGGACTTCTCACCAGCTTAACTGGAACTTTCCTCCTAAGAGCCTCTCCAAGGGTCACCCCGAATGTGGTTTGTTAAAACAAGGAGAGCCACGTGCCCCCCACCCCCAGCTTTGCCCCCCGAAGCCTGCAGCTCGAGGACTGTGTTTCACTTTCGATTCACAAGCATTTCCTCCGTCGCTGGGGTCTGGGAACAAGCCCTCTGTTCATGGCTCCCCACTCTGCAAGACAAATGTTCTGCTTCTCTGCTGGGGGAGAAAAAAAAAAAAAAAGCCTGAAATGCTGTTGTTGCTTTAAATAAAAAAGTGCTTATTCACATCAATGTGGGGAAAAGCTGTTATTATCACACCTATATTTTGGGCTCAGGGTAAGCTGAGAATGTCTCTTTAGAATCACAATAAATCCAACCAGGAGGATGAATTTCTCAAAAATGAAATTGGGTACTCAGCTGCTTTTCATTATGGGTTTTCAAAAAATAAATGGTGTTTCCATTTGTTATTTATGTGCTCTCGGAGTGTAATGGTTGTAATGATTAATACTGAATTTCTGAATTTATTCTAAAAAGGCACTTCATAAATATTGAACAGGACTATTATCTGCAGGTACCTCCATTTATTTTATTAAAATGGAAATTCAGAAATCATCAATAAAATGATATTGTGCATTTTGAGATGGCCCTGGAGAGGGAAGAGGAACACCATGTCGCTAGTCCTGCCGCCATTGCCCCCCCGGCGGGATACGCGAGCGTTGGGCGTATTTGACCCAACCTCGCGTGACTTTCGCGGTTTTGGGGGAATGCCTCTGGGCTGCACTTTCCGTGTCCTTGACCAGTTCGATCGATACGTGTGTTCGAACAGGGATATTCAGAACGAGTCCTGTTTGGGCTTTAATTTTCCACTGGGGAGGGAAAGCTTGTAAGTATCAATAACAGAGATTCTCAATCAGACCTGATTTGTAGGTTATTATTTTGAGAACGTCTCAAGAAGGAGGTCAGAGGCCTCTATAAACAAAATCTCGCTAATCCTCTCACCAGCGCTGAGATGTAGGCCAGGGTGATTTTTATCTCCGAGTGCGTGGGGGGAACATTCCGGAAGGCTGTGAGCCCATGGAGGTTCCCAGATTTGACTGGGTGGTCTGACATGGCGGCTCGCCAGGTCTCTGGGGGCAGCTCGCAGGCTGCCGCAGAGCAAACCCAAAGTTCACGGAGTCTGAAGGAGGATAAGTGAGAGAAGGACAGAAGTCTGGGCTCTGGTATGGTTCACGGTCAAACATTTATTGAGCATTGGCTGGATACCACAGTCTCAGTGTTAAACCTGGGAGCTCAGATCAACCCCCAGTCTTGTCAAGAGCCTGTAGGGGTCTTTAGATTCTTTCTTGATCCTTCAGCCCAAGATAGGGAAGAAGAAGGAGGGTGGACTCTACTTGTCCCTTAGCTCAACATTCAAGGCCCCACCAAGATGGCTCCAGGATGTGATATGCAGCCTTAAACCTTCTCCAATTGCTCTGCTCCAGCCACACTCTTCTCCATAGTGCCTGCCAGAAAAAGACCTGTTATAGAAATTTCTGGAAAGCAGCCAGGGCTGGTGCAGTGCCCTGGGGCTCGCATGGGTGGGAAGAACTTACCACTGCAGACAGGATGGGACCAGGAGATGGAGAAGTTACAAGAATGCAGAGGGCTCAGCAGAGAGCATCCTGACAGGAGCCACGTTGGGGTGACCCAAGAAGGGACATGAATGAATAAACACCCAGCACCTCTGTCCTCCCTGCTCCCGCTTCCCCATGTCCCCATTGTCCAATCCCCACTGGAAACTGGCAGACAATGAAATCCATTTGTGTGGTGACCTGGAGAAGCTCTCTGGGCACACGACTGGGAGGAAAAGGGTTCGGGTAGATCCAGGGGCAGATGCTAATATTCAGCACAACATACAAAAAGTCAACAAACATGGTAAAGAAAGAAAGAATTTTTCTACACGGGCAGAACCTGGTGCAGAATGTAGTGGAGAAGGCTGTGTCCATCAAAGGAGGTCAAGACAGAAAGTAGCTGCTGCCTTGGGTGGAGCACTGCCCAGATGACTAGATGGACCTGGGGGCAGGTCACCGGCCTGTGAGGTCAGTTTCCTCAGGCTATGCCCCTTCCAGAGCTAGTGTGGGGGCCAAGGGCATAACTCAAGTTACAGAGGGTCTTCCATAAACCAACCCCCCGTAGATGCTGGCCATCACTATCACTATGAGCCTTGGTGGCCTCCCACATTCACATGCAGTGTGGATTCAACCCTTGAGGGATGAGGATCCAGGGAAAACCTGACAAATCAGCAAGTGCCGGTCATGAGACAGCCTTCCAAAGACCCAACGGAAAACTTTAAAACACACAAAACCTCTTCATACTCAACTTGTATTTCTCTTCCTTTGCACAACTTCCTCTTAAAAATATGCCGGTAGGATGTACAGAGATTGGCACCCACATGCACTGTTGGTGGGAATGGAAACTGTGAAAACAGTTTCTCAAACACTTAGAATATGATCCAGGTTCTGGGTAATCCCACTTCTGGGTAAATATCTAAAATAATTGAAAGCAGGGCCTTGGAGAGAGATTTGCACACTGTTCTGAGTAGTGTTATTCACAATAGCCAAGAGGTGAAAGCAATCCAAGTGTCTGTGGATGGGTGGATGGATGGATGGATGGATGGATGGATGGATGGATGGATGGTTGGACGGATGCATGGATAGATAGAGGGATGGATGGATGGATGGATGGATGGATGGATGGATGGATGGATGCACGGATGGACGGATGCATGGATAGATAGAGGGATGGATGGATGGATGGATGGATGGATGGATGGATGGATGGATAAATGGGTGGGTGGGTGGATGGATGGATAAATGGATGGACAGGTGGATGGAGGGATGGATGGATGGTTGCATGGATGGATAGATGGATGGATAGATAGGTAGATGAGTGGGTGGATGGACGGACGGATGGATGGATGGATAGATGGATAAACAGAACGTGGTCCATGCACACAGTGGACTATGATGCAGCCTTGAAGAGGAAGATGTTCTGCACCTGCTAGGACGTGGATGGACCTGGAGGACATGGCGCTCAGTGACATAAGCCAGACACTAGAAAGACAAGTCCTGTGTGATTCCACGAATATGGGGTCTGTAGAGGAGTCCCAGCCATACAGACAGAGAGTAGATGGTGGGGTCAGGGGCTGATGGGGACGGAGAGATAGTGTTCCATGGGGACAGAGCTTCAATTTGGGAAGACGGAAAGCTCTAGTAGGATTGGTTGACCAACAATGTGAAAGTCCTTGATGCCGTTGAGCTGTGTGCTATAAATTCCCTCATGATATCACTTTCGGCCACCCCAGCTTCCAGGCCAACAACCATGGATGGGACTCATGGTGAATGCATGATTCTGACGTAGAATCATGCAGGGACCGTCATTTGCAGGCAGAGGGGGCATGGGGCCATTGCACACAGAGTGCCATGTGTGGATGTAAAGATAATAGCTCCAGGTGAAGTTGGACTTGGGGACAAAGGCGCACCTGGCAAGGGCCCAAGCACAGAGAGACATCCCGGCAAAGACAGGAAGGATTGCAAATGGCGGGCGGTACAGTGGGTGTGGGGAAAATCGAATATGTATGAAAGCTTTTTGTTTTGATTTTACAGAGAAACTCACAGAAGGGAAGTTTCTGTGCAAACAGCACAAATCACCTTTTAGGGTGAACTCTGCAAAGTCTGGCAGGGGGTGAGGGGGAGGATGTGTGGAAGGCAAGCGGGAGAATTTCAGAAATAAACCAACGCACCATTTACAATGAAGTGGCAGGGCATCAGTGGGAAAGTGGAGAGAAAGTACCCTTGAAGAGAAGTTGTATATTTTTTTTTTCCAGGCGCGACAGGAGTTAAAATAGGTAATAGCACTTTTAATGTTGAAGTGACTTTCACAAACGTGACTTTCTCTTTTAAAAATATCCTGGGGGAAGTTAGGACAATGAGGCATGGTCGCAGACTGGAGGGTTTTATTGAGTCAGAAAATCAATAACTACAGGGTATGGGCTGCAGACGGGATAGTTATTAGAATACTGTTGAGATGATCCGTAAAGATTCTCCTGGATGCGGGAAATGAGATTATAGCGGAGGGCGGCCCCTGGATAGGAGAGTCTCGTAAGCTCTGTGTGCACATTAATTAAGGCGGCTCTTGGCTCTGCTTCCTTCAGAGTCCTAGGTCTTAATATCTTCCTCGAGGACTCTACCTCCCCCCTTATAGAGTTGTTGTTGTTTTTTAATGGAAGGGCAATAATGTTTATTCACATGCATATTTTCTTCCAACATACCTTTATTATTGATGTGAAGTTCGCATAAAATGAGCTATTTTAATGGATATATTGTACCGCCACCCCCTCTATCTGGTTCCAGGACATTTTCATCCCCCCAAAAAGGAGAGCCCACCCTGATTACCACTTATTTCATGTCCCCTCTCTGACCTGCCAATCACCAATCTAGTTCTTGTCTCTTGTGAATTTTCCTGTTCTGGATGTTTTTCCCACAGTGTGACGTGTGTCTGCTTCTCTCCCTGAGTATCATGGCCTCAAGGTCCATCCATGGGGCAGCAGGTGTCAGAGCTTTGCTCCTTTTCATGGCCGAGTCCTATTCCCCTGCGTGGATGGACCATGTTTTGCTTATCTGCTCACCCACTGATGGGCATTTGGGCTGTTTAGACCTTTGAGCTATTGTGAGTCATGCAGCTGTGCACTGGGGTGGGTCTCCAATTTCTGTTCTTTGGGTGTCTACATGGGTGTGGAATTGCTGGGTCATATGGACATTCTGGGGGAAACACAAGCTCCATCTTGGTTCCATGTACAAGATGAGTAGAAGACAACATGCTTGCACATCTTATGTTTAATTCATGATTTCCCCCCAAGGTGTCTGTCTTCTGGGCAGTCGTGGCCATGACTGGGGGCAGGGAGAGGTGACCATGGGTTGGAGTCTGAGGACTGGGAAGGAGGAGAGGGGAAGTTCTATTGCGTCCGGGGGAGGCTGCTGGTCAACCCCGGGGGCGAAATAGGGTGCGGCCGTGCCCCCGGCAATCTTCCCAGAGCCCCCTTTGCCGACAGAGAGGGAAACTATTCAGAGGCAGTTGGTGGGATGGAACGAAAGTCGAATTTCTTACCACGCCATAAAACTCGAAAGTGTGTTTTCTTTTGTGCCTTGTTATTTCTTCCTTCGAGCCCAGGGTGAGCGGCCTCCTGGGCTCCTGGCGTTTTACTTAATTGCCCACATAAGAATGTTTCCTGTGCAGACAGTTTCCTCTTGCAGATTGCTGTGGACACCCTGGGAGCAGAGACTTTCCTCTGAGCTGGTAATGCCCACAGCCGCCAGGTCCGCTGCTTGAACCCCTCACTGGCGTCGTGCTGCTCGCCTGGGTGCCGAGTATCTCACCGCGAGTTTCTGATGTCTCAGTCCCTGTGGTCAGACAAGGGAGGGCTCCTTGTGAAGGCTCAGGAGGTGATGTTGGTTTTTAGGGTTCCTCTGGAGTGAGACAGAGGCTCTTGGAGGCCTCCATCTTGGTGTCTTGGCTTCAGCATGAGTACCAGGGGGGTACTCATGATACAGAGGGAGTATCAGTGCCCGAGAGATTTTCTAGGAACTATCAATCACCTAGGTCAGGATGAGGACTTGAGTCGAAATTTGGGTGTGCAGTTCTGGAATCAACACACGTTGACATCTCTCCATGAGTCTGTCTGCAGTTTTGTGTTGCTTGCCAACTCTTGTGGTCCCCACGAACGAGGGCTGCTCTTTGCTCTCAAGCCCAGAAATGGTCTGTGGTGTCCTTGAATCTGTGTGCAAAAACTTACCAGTGACAATGCCAACGCCATGCTTCGATTGGAATGTAAGATCGGGAAGGTAGAAACATTCAGGTCCCTGAGCGAGGATAAGGGGGCACCAGCAGAAAAGGGACAGAACGTAAGGGTAGGAACACACTTAAAAAATGATTTTCCTTCAAGATGTCCCATGACAGGAGCTCAAGTAATCAGCACGGTTGACCAAGTTCTTCCTCCCAAGACGTAGGGTGTCATCCATCTGATGTCACTGGGAGGCAGTATGTGCCATCTGATATGTGATGATATTAAATATAGGTGTGCAATCACCAAGATTTGACTAGAAATTAGCTCCCAAGGGTCTACAAGGCTGTGGTGCACCTGCCGTGGAGGCTGAGAACCTGGGTTTCAAGCCATGTCCCCCAGCAGATTATGTCTACCTTCTTGGACAGTCTCAGCTTCCAGATCCGTGGAATGGGACCACAGCACCTTCCTCTAGGATGGGGTGTCCATTGACACCACGTGAGCCAGAACACCTGGGCCTGGGGAGATGTTCTGAGCACGTACAAACCACAATGACCTTTCATAGCCATTCCCCCCACCCCAGTCATTCTAGGGAGCTGATGAACCCATGACATACAGATGCACCAGGCTGGATGTTCATGCTGGTCCCATTCAGTACTTTCATGGACCACAGTTTGGGACAGCGTCCCTTGCAATGCACCCCTGAGGAATTCAGGGTTTGGTAAGTGGGGCATTCCAGAGGACGAACACAGGGTCAGGGGAGTCTCTGCAGCCCTGTCTGAGGTCTGAGAAGATGACCGCATGGAAAATCCACCCAGATGAGAAGAAAGTAGGAGAGTAAGAGGAGAGCAAGAAGATGGTAAACATTTTGTCTCACTGCCTGAATGAACTCTGAGCTCCTGAACCACCAGCCAGAGTAGTGGGTTCCTGGGGGAGCTGGGGAAACTTGGTCCCATCATAGTAGATTCCCAGGGCCCTGGGCCAGGGACTCGTGTGCTTCCTGCAGTCTGTCCCCTGCTCTGTCCACCTGGTGAAGTCCATGCACAGAGCTCGTCGTGTGCATGTGTCTTCCAGCCCGTGAGAGGCACCGTGGCAATCCTGCAGACAGCGCCCCAGCCTGGTGAGAGAAGACACCCCCTCAGTCAGTGTGTGTTCCTCATGATCCCCCCTCTCGGTCTCTGTGACCATAGAAGGAAGGGAATTCTGCTTCTGTTCCATCCACGTCTTGACTTTTGAGCTAGCCTTTCCAGCGTGAGTCAGGAATCAGCACCTTGGCAGGAAACTGCCGTACTTTTAACTCACGATGCTGCCAACGGCCATCTCCATGTTTCTCAGCAACACAGTTCCTTCCCATGGGCTTCTCACATTCTGTTCCTTCTGGTCTCATGCACGTCCTCTCTTGGCCGTCCAGCACAAAGTTGATGTCACCTTTATTGAAGTTGACCCTGCTTCCTCCATTATTGTAAACGTTATTCCATGACCAATGTGTTTTGTTTTGGTTGCTTTCCTGAGCCAGGAGGGGCACATTTCTGGAGTTGGGAGAACACTGCCCATTGGGGTGGCCTCAGAAGTCAGGCAGGGAGCTTGGGCTCTGTCAGGAAGGCACAGGGTTCAGCAGGGTGGTGACACGATCCTGGGTGCGCTCTGCAAGGATCGCTCTGGGGCGTGAATTGGAAGCCAGGCTATGAAATTCAAATGTGATGGATAAGATAAATGGGATGGTGGGGAAGGAGGGAAAGAGAAGCCAGGTTGCTGTTGCCATTTTGTGTTTGCTTTTGAAATAAGCTCAAATGTCCAGCCACATTGAAAGATGGGCCAAAGGACCCCCCGTGTGCCCCTCCAAGAGCGAATATCATTGCCTTTAGCTGACGCTGGACTGTTCACTTCCAGAACACTGCTCTTCTGGTGCTGGAAAAATCAGTAGATGTCTTTTTATGCCTTTTTGTTTGACACCTTAAAACACATGCCACAATGCCTGGTGACAGTAGCCGGGAGCAGAGAGCACATGGGACACTAAATTCAGATAGCCATCCTGCAGCCCAACACATGTTCCCAACACGAGTCCGGTCCTGCCTTTACACACTTTGGGTTTTGTCTTTAGGTGTGAGCTACACATTCAGAAATGGAGTGGCCCTCATCTTCTCTGTGCATGTGGACTTGGCATTTTGCCTCAAGAGGCTGAAAGGGGGGGTGTCCCATGGGGAATGCACTGGGCAGACAGAGTGGTAAAATGGTAGCCACCTGCCCAAGAAGATATGTCCTTGTCTTAAACCCTGGGCCCTGGGAATGGCGGCATATTTGGAAATAGGGTCAATGCAGGTGTGAGTAAGTGGAGGATCTGAGATGAGCTCGTCCTGGATCAGGGTGACCCTAAATGCAGTGACAGGCGTCCTTGTAAGAGACAGAAGAGGAGACACAGACACAGAGGGGAGGCCATGGGAAGACACCAGTTACCAGCATCCCGTGTTGGAGAGGCAGCCCTGGCTCATGACATTTCCCTCATTGAGCCCGGTAATGCTTCAGCTTCAACCTCAGAAGAATCAAGAATCGTGTCAACGAGCCCTACCATCAACTCACACTTAAAAGGCCATTTTAATTAACGGCTTTGTCTTCGCTCAACGTGACAAGGGAGCGCAGAGAAGGGGGGGATCTTCAAGAGGAGACATTGTTTTCAAGTGTATTGTTTTACTGAGTGTCCAATTAAATTCTCCAGCCCCATCACAGCCGGGGGTGGGTGGGGGGATGACTTTCAAAAAGGAAAACCGGGAAAGTGGTTGCTTCTGTTGTCGGCTGTGTATCAGAATTGGAGGCAGTGCAAACAAATTACCCTGTCATGCTCTCTCTGAGTAAGTTTTATTGGGGGGTATCACGGCTTCTTGTGATAAAGACAATACCGCGTCGAGAGTACACTGAACGCGGTGTTCCGGAGCCCCAAACAAAGAAAACCTTTTACAAACCCCCTGTGCCTAATTTCGTTTTAGAAAATTAGATACTCAGAATTTTGCATAAGATAACTGTATTACCAGGATGCAATTTGGTCTGGGTTGCTGGCTTTAGTGCATGCAGCTTCTTAATAAAAAGTGTCAGTTAAAATGAAAATACAGCTTGGGTAATTAAATTTAATTGGATCTTGTCACTTTAAATCCTCTTCGTTTTTGAGGGTTTGTACAGAATTGCAGCTTCTGGGTTTGCTAATTTCTTTATTGCAAGCTGCTGCCGAACCTGACCCTCCTCTAATGAACTGAGACCCTGTTTTCGCGGGGGGCTCGGAACTGTGAAGGCTATGGCACACAAAGGGAAGGGGTGGGCTCGGGGCCGGGAGGGAGGGGTGTCGCCTGCCGGTGGGTGGACGTACCTGAGGGAGGTCGTTGGGTTTTAGTCCCAGCTGGACGAGTGCAGTGGTTACTGTTGCAGGGGGAAATCCGAGCTCTGCAAGACTGTGCTGTGTTTGTGAAAGGGGTGCGACGGTCATGCTGCAGATGCCATCATAATATCCACAGATGTTCACTGTATACATTGTAGCCACTACGCGGGAGAGCTGCCTGCCCCAAGCTACATACACGGCAGCGTATGAGTTTCCTCTGGCTGCTACAACAAGTGGCCAGGAACTCGGTGGCTGGAAACAACATACATTTTCTGTGTCTCAGGGCCAGAGGCTGGAACTCCCAAATCGGTGTCCCTGGGTTGAAGTCCACGTGTCTTCTAGAGTGTCCAGGGTGGAATCCGGTCCTTGCCTCTTCCAGTTTCTGCATCCCTTGACTCATGGCCCCATATGACTCCAATCTCTGCTTCTGTCACCATAACTCTTACTGTTGCCTTCCTCTCATAAAGACCTTTGTGATGACATTGGGCCTCCAGGATAATCCAGGATAATTTCCCATCTCCAGATCCTTGACTTAATCACATCTGCAAAGGTTCCTTCTGCTGCATATTCATAAGTTTTGGGAGGATTAAAACATGGATATCTTTGGGGGTTGTTATTCAGTTGACCGCAGATAGTATGGAGATTGCAGGAAATATGGGTAAACTGGTGGGTGCAGTCAGCAGGGGGCTGCAAATGGAACTCCTCATCCAGTGGCCAGATGAGCCCTGGCTTCTGCTTTGCACACGATCTGCACACCCTCCTGACCCCACATGGCAGCTTGCACGGCTCCTCCTTTCTGACCCAGAGGGGTCCCATCTCCTTGCTACAGCTCCCCAAATCCATTGTTAGAAATCAAGAAAGCTCTACCTGCGGAGGAATGTTGCAGGCATACACTGTGGCCCTGGAAATATAAAAATGAAAAGGGTTTGCAAGAGCCCTTAGGGCTGATTTCCCTTAAAGGCAGCCAGTCTAGAACAAAATGCTCCATTAGGTCATGGTGGAGCACTTCTTTCTCGACCAGAGATTGCTGCTTGTTTTACACACAACTCCAACTGAGGACCCAATGGAGGCGTGAGTTGGAGGCTTGGTGGCCTGCTGAACTTATTCTAATGGCGTGCAGCCCACACTCTTCAACCTCAGCTTCCACATCCGTGACACGTGCATCATGTGTGTTTCCAGATTTTTCCTTGAGTCTAATGGGGGAGACGATATTAATTCAAATAGATTTTTGCATCGGTTTGTTTTGGAAATGCTTTCCTAAAGGCAAGGCTAATCATTACATTTTTGTTACATAAAACAACCCACCATGGGATTTGCCCTGGGGCAGTGAGGGAAATGTTGTTTCTGGGGACCCCATATGCAGGTGGCTGAGGAGCTGGGATATCCCCTCTCCCCCATTCCTGATCACTTCCTCCACTGGTGCTGCATGCTGGATGTCTCCATTCCCCAGACAGCAGAGTCACCGCAGTTGGTTCTCCTCCTTGGGAATGACTTGAGCCTCCACAAACCACACCCACTTTCTGCACAGGTGAGGCATGTCCTGTGAAAGGTGCATGGGGCTTGCACTGATTCCTGAAGCTATGGTTCTCCATGTCTCACATTCCCACGTCCACTGCCGTCTTCAGTGAACCTGAGGGCCATGCATGATAGACATGGGTGGGCCTGACCAAGAAGCTGGGTCATGGCAGAAGGATGCTGGGTTGGTGGTGGGTAGACTCAGCTGTTGTATGCCCCTGTCTTCTCAGACGTAGAATCAGGGTCCAAGTTGTGGGATCTTCTGGATACAAGAATTGGTGATTCTAAGGCAAGACAGAGGTGGTGCTTTTCTGGATGCATGTGGGCAAAGATGTGCCTCTGTGAGACCCCTGTGGATGCTGAGGATGGTGGTCTTGGCTCCTGGGATCTGGCACACACATCATGCAGGGGGTGCATCCCCAGACTCCTTCCTCCTGCCACTCGGACTCTGGCTTCCACTCCTAACGTCAGGCTTCAAGGTGACAGGCAGCAGCCCCTTCTTTTTAAATTCATATTTGGTCAAATCACCTAGGAGAAGCGAGGATGCCCCCCGGGCTGCTGTTCCAGGACATGTCATAGCCAGTTAGAGTGGCCTCAGGTCCACAGCTCAGGCTCTGCCTGCCCATCCCCATCTTCCTACCTAGATTCCCAGCCATGTGGTGAGGTGTTTCTGACAGCCCGACGTAGCGTGGCTCACGTAAACCCCTCTAATTTATAGAGGGTTTCAGGTTTAATCTTGCGTGTTCTCCTCTGGTACCCTAAATTATCAATCACTTTAATGACATGTAGAAAAAATAAGAAGCAAATCTTAGATGACAGTCTTATCACCTATTTTAATACAATTTCCTAAATCAAACACTTGACTAGAGCTCATAAAAAAAGGTAAGAAATTAAAGAAACACACTCAGGACAACAAATAATGTACAGATAGACTTATCGAATCTTTGATTTTACACAAATGACTTTCTCTTCTTGTGAAAATATGAAGCTGGCTTTGGAATCTGGGTCTGCATAACTGGGGGGCAACTCTAGAATCGTCAATGATGCCCTAAGAACATTGGTGTATTTAAATTTCAGGACTGAGTTTCAGGGTCCTGGGACACTTGCAATTTTCTGGGTTTGACTCACATTGACTTTCTTGGGTTGACACCACTTGTTCAAAGATGGTGTGACACACAGAAGTGGGTCTTCCTAAAACATATGTTGAAGGCTGAGGTCTGGGCGCCTGTGAATGGGACCTCATTTGGAAATTGGGTCTTTGCGGATGTCATCCAGTTACAATAACGTTGTTAGGGCAGGTCCGCGAGGCAATAGGATTGCTGTCCTGAGAAGGGGATGAGGAGAGACAGAGGGAAGGTGGCCACGTGAAGACAGATGCACGAGTGCGGCCACAAGCCAAGAGCAATATGGGTTGTTGGCACCCCCAGATGTTGAAAGGAGGAAAGGAACAGACCCTCCTTCCACTGGAGCCTCCACAAGGACCCAGCCCTGCCGACTCTTCGATCTCGGATGTCTAGCATCCAGAACGGGAAGAGGTCACATGGGTGTTGTTATTTGCATGCCACTGTGTGGTCCTTCTCTAAAGCAGCACTGGGGAGCTCCCACAGACGGTCATTTCTGTTTGCTGCGTTGTAGGATGCCACATGTTTGTAAGGCCATTTAAGCACTAATGAGGTGAACTCCGTGTCTGGGAAGCACACTCCAGCAGCTGTCTCCTGTAGAACAGGCCGTGGCATAGCCACAAACTTTTATGAACGCGGTCCTGCTACCCGCGACCGTCCCAGCCCACACCCAGAAACCAGACTCACATCTTGAGGACCCAAATTTAAAATTTTGTGGTAGCGTTAAATATTTTGGATGACCGGATTCACCTGAACTCTAAGGGAACAGAGGCACCCTTGTGTTGAATGTTTAGACTAGCAACATGGCATATTTATTGAGAGACAGGCCAAGGCAACGTGCAAAGAAGTTTGGATGTGGACACACACAAAAAATCTCGCCCTGGAAGAAAAAGTCTTTGGCGATTGGGGGTGCTATAAGTGCCAGCCCCTTGCTATTGGTTTGGACCAGTTTCACTCCTGTTTCTCAAAGGCTCAGTGGAGCAGGGCTGGGGGGACATCACCCCATTTTGCCCCAAGAACTGACGCCATTGGTATTTCTCATTGTCATTGTTATGTTAGTTAGCTCTGTGATCTGTAAGTAGGGAAGGTGCCCCCCTCCCGTCATTTGGGAGCATGCACACAGACACACCTGCTTTTGTCCACCCTCTGGGTCTTGACTTCTCCCCACAAGGTCCTGTTCATGCATGGTCCCCAGGTAGCTCACAGGTGCTCACACACAGACGTTCAGTCTTCTGGTCAACCTTGCTATATGCTTCCCCAAACTTTCCTCTGCCACGGCCCCACACACACACTTGGAACTCCCAAGGGCTCTATTGTTCTGGCCACAAGGATGCCCAGGGACCCTTGAGGGCAGGTCAATCTGTTCAGGGCACACGGAAAAAAGAGGACAGCAAGGCAGTGGCTAGGGTCTAGAGAAACAGCTCGCTGGCCTTATCTATACCCTTATACTGTCTCCCACCAATGATCCCACATGGGCATCCACTGGCAGCCTGGGCCAGGGGCTCATTGCCAAGGGTGCATTGTCCCTCGGCATGTGTTCTAGAACATTCTGTGGTCCCAAGATTCTGCTGAACTCTCGTCCTGGGCTACAAAATGTCCTTGTGTCATAATGGCTCGTGTTGAGCCCACGTTTTCAACATGGTTTTAACTCATCAGCCCCGGTATCTTCGGACGTCTGGTTGATACTTCTTTCTACTTGCCAGCAACAACATTCAGGGGATTAAAACGAAATTTTGGAAGGATCCAAGGAGACAGCAGGCATACCTGAGGCCATTGCCCTGATACCTTATTTTCTTACTGCTGGCTTATACGAAGCATCAGGGACAAGAACTGGCAGGATGAAGCATGTTCTCCAAGATGATAGGAACCAAGACTGACCTGGCCATCTCGTAGGATATGCTGGGAAGCACATTTCATATGTTTTGCTTCCCTAGTTAGTGCTGTGTGGTGTGTGTAATTGCTAATGTGGGAGATGCTCCTGGGGCAGACGGAGTGGATCATCCAGGATGGATGGAAGGCACCTAGAGGGATCTTGGATGGGGTCATTGATTGACTAATCACACCAGTTCACCCAGACAAGACGGGGATGCAGGGTCTCCCAGGAGCTGTGAATTAATGAGAGGAAGGGAGACAGAAAGCGAGATAGAGGGACAGGGAGATTGAGAAATCCTGAGTAGAGAGGGCAAGGGTGTCGGGGACAGATAGTGGGAGTCACAGATCCAGCAGAGAGATGGATGGACACACAAAGAGGGAGACAGACAGGGAGAGAGGGAGAGAGACAGAGACCCTCATACTAATTTCCCAGATCATTGCAACTCCCCGCCCCATGACGCGCATTCTTTCCTGGGGACAGATCTTAACAGCATCCACTGGGATTTCACCTGCTGCGGACTCTGGAACCCCAGCAGAGAGCTTGGTGGTCACCCAAGTGGTGATTGTTCCCTCAAGAGTGGGGCATCTGTGTAGAAAAGCATGAATTTTATCCCTCTTTCCCGCTAAGGACTCCTCTTTGCAAATCATGCTCGGGGAAGACATTTACTTCTGCGTCGTTGGTATGTTTCTGCATTCCAAGGGGAGTAATGTATCTCGACTTAACAGTGAGTCCATCCCAGATGCTTCTCACACAGGCCGTTTCTATCCTGTTTCATCTCTGGGGGTGGCAGGGGTGGCTGGTGAGGTGGGGATGGGGCATGGATATGACATGCATCTGTCCTCAGGTCAGAGCCCTGATGAAGTATGTCCCTGGTCCCTAACAGAGGGTTTAAGGCCTTCAGCGTGATGGGTTGGAGAATACCTAGTGTATTTTAATGAACAGCCTCAGGTTTAGAACCCTTCTTTAGAACTTGTAAAATGCAAAACCTACGTGTGGTAAATGTAAGTGGTAGGAAATGATGAAGAAGAGAAATAGTGCAAAGATCAGTTTGGGATTAACCTACATTTAAACAAAATGGACTCTACTCTCACCACTTCTTAGCAATCTTTATGAGATGGGAACACAGATTCTGAGTAACTTGGATGGAGTGAGAACAGAAATCCCTGTGAATTTGTGAGGCCTGGGGATTCAAACCAGCAACCACCCTTCTTCGCTGGCCCACTCAATAAACGAGACTGACGGAAAGATAAAAGGAAGGGGAAATTGTTGTGTTTGGTACATAAATACTTGAGCTCAGCGTAGCTGAAATAGTCTCCCATGTCCTGTTACTTATTGCTTTGTTTAGATGAGGCTCCCAGCCCCTCCTCTACTAGTTTGCAAAGACCAGAAGGTCAGAGTGATTCGCTACCTGGTTTTTCTGGATGTCGTGGATGCATCTCACATGATACGGCTGTGACTGGGTTCTCAGAGGTCACGTGAAGTCTCACATGTCATGAAGATCAACTGGAGGAGCCAAGTACATGGTGGGGTTGGGGCGTTCCAGGTGGGGCTCTGCTCAGATGGAGAACATGCATGCACGTCATGGACTGGAGATGGCCAAATGCCAAGATGGATGCTTGGTTCACAAGGAGCCTCTTGGGGTCTTTGTCAGACTCCTTTGTGAATACACGTCATGGACTGGAGATGGCCAAATGCCAAGATGGATGCTTGGTTCACAAGGAGCCTCTTGGGGTCTTTGTCAGACTCCTTGTGAATTCTCCAGGGTTTTCTAGCCGATTATGCATTTTCCCTTTCTGAGGGCTTGCTCCAGCAGAGCTGTACACACCATCTCTCCGTTCCTCTTGAATGTGCCATCCAGGTTGGCAACCATGGGAGGCAGAATCTTGGCCCCTGGAAAGGAACCCCCGACCCATCCCTAGACCCTCGGAGTGCTGACTTTTATGGCACAAAGGACCTTCATGATCAATTAAGAATCTTGAGATGGGTGTTAATTATTATTAACATACCTCTGTTTTTGTATCGATTTCAATAACCGGGTAATTTTAGAAGCATTGTTTTGGAAATATATAGTTGTGCCAGTGAATATCTTGTTTTTCTATGTGCACTGTACACATTTTTCATTCTTTTGCTTTTTGTGATCGGATCAAACACTAACTGTATTGTTCTGTTACATCTAAAAAAAAATCTTCAGTCGGCCAGCTAAATAAAAAATTTCCCCTCTTCACCAGTACCTCCTCGATACCATTCTCCTTTAAAAGAGTCCCTGATTTCAGGTTTTAATTATGTGTTTTCTATAAAATAGACCGTAAAAGCAAGTTCTAAGACTTGGAAAGATTCAAATGCCATCTTCTGGGGGCACAGAGAAAAAAACAGTGTCAAGAAAATGCATCAAAACAAAGAGCCCCTGTTTAAGCTCCATGTTTGTCCATTCATGGACACACATGCATTTGATTTTCTACTAATTGGCCGGCCCTGGAGAGGCTTTGGGGGGATTCAGTGCAGAGAGAGAGTGGGTCAAGTGAGAGCTGGTGCCCAAGCATTCTAGAGAGAGAAAGTGTTTTGTGTTTTTGAGACAATAACAAATATGTTTGTAAAAGAAATGAGTTTCCATCTGGAGCAGAAGGCAGTGGATTGTGCTTTAGGGTGAGGACTCTGGACTCAGGTCTGAGCCTACTAACCAGATCCTGCTGCTGGGCTAGTCTGTCACCCTCATGGGTGTCACTTCTGTATCTGGAAAATGGGGGCAATACATGTGGGGCTGCTGTGATGTGGGAATAAAACCAGGCACGTGGAAGACTGACATCAGCATCAGGCACAGGCTGAGGGCTCACAAGTGCGGCTATTAATTCTATTTTTTGCTGGGCAGTGTCTGAATTTCCTAGACCAGCTGTAACAAGTGTCCACACACTGGGCAGCTTAGAACAACAGGAATTCCTTCCATCCTCCCCTGGCTCTGGAGATCAGAGTCTGAGATCCAGGCAGGGCAGGGCTGCTGAGATCCAGGTGGGGTAGGGCTGCTGAGATCCAGGCGGGGCAGAGTCATGCTCCCTCCAGAGGCTCCAGGGGAGGGTGCTTCCTGCCTCTTCCAGCTTCTGGGGCTCCAGGTGTCCCTGGGCTGGTGGCGGCATCCCTCCCATCTCTGCCTCCATCACGTGGCTTGTCCTCTGTGTCTGTGTCTCCTCTTCTGTCTCTTACAAGGACCCCTGTCATTGGACTTAGGGCCATGCTACACTGAGATGATCTCATTTTAACTTGATTGCATGTGCAAAGATCGTATTTCCTAATAATGTCACATCCTAAGATGTTGCACGGATGTGACTTTAGGGACACTCTTCAGCCTCAGAAGGCACCACATGCCAGTTCTTGGCAGACAGAGGTGCTATTTTGTGAAGGAGAAGATGCAAAGCCTAAGAAAGAAGATTCTCCTGCATCGATGGACTGCAGCCCACTGGACATCCCTCATTGGTTGCAGTTGCCCAAAATGAGGGAGTTTGACTACAAACCTCGAAGGGACTTCCAGCTTTAGGATTCTATGCAGTCCCCCTAATTGTTCGTCCTCACTCACTTAAGAGTCTATGGTAGAAGAAACGCAGGTCTTGCACAAACTAAGAGAATTACTTTAAAAGGTCAAAAGCTAAGCTTATAAAACGTGTGTTACAAACTCAACAGCAAAGAGAGAAACAACCCAAACAGAGGACTTGAATAGACATTGCTCTCCAGCAGACATACAAACGACCAACAGACACATGAGAATATGCTCATCGTCGTCAGGGAAATGCAACAGAAGGCTCAGCGAGATGCTACTTTATACACTTAATTATGAGGGACCATAATTATGAGGACAATTGTACTACTACTAACAATGGACATACCAAGTGTTGGTGAGGACGTGGAAAATCAGAACCCCTTGTGCGTTGCTGGCGGGGATGGAAAGTGGTTTACCTGCCCTAGAACACGGTGTGGTTTTTCCTCACAAATTTGAACATGGACTTACTGTATGACTTGGCAAGTTCACACCTTGGTATCTACCCAAGATAATTAACAAGAGGACCCCAAAGAGATACATGTACACATGTATTCATGGAGACACTATTCACAACAGCCGAAGCATGGAAACGACCCCAATCTCCACCGGTGGGTGGATGGATGTGCAGAATGTGGTCCGTCCATATGGGGGGGCATAAAACTCAGCCACGTAAAGGAACGGAGCTCTGACACCTGCTACCACTTGGATGGACCTTGAAGACACGACACTCAGGGAGGGAAGCAGACACCAAAGTCCACGTTGTCCATGGTTCCATTTATATGAAACGTCCAACACAGGGAAATCCATAGAGACAGAAAGTGGATTAATGGTCACCACAGGCTGGGGACCGGGAATACGTAGGTGACAGCTAATGGGAACAGGGTCTGCTTTGGGGGGATGAGAACATTTGGGATGCAGATGGTTGTGAGGCTTGTGTAGGACGGTGAATGCACTTCCTGTCACTAATGCTAAATCTTATGTTATATCCATTTCACCACAATAAGCACAAGGAGTTTTAAAACATGGATTACAATGGGGATGTTGAAGATTGCACAATGGGAAAGAGGCATTGGAGCCCGTAGCCCATTCCACCCCGTATTCGACATCCCTGAGATTGCTTGCTGGGACGTTCCTGCTCTCGGCTCTGTTGCAGGTGCGTCTGTCCCAACCAGAGGCAGCTGGTGGGGGGCATCCCTTGTTGTGTCCTGTGCGTCCCCATCCCCACAGCCCATGGGGCCAGACCCATGGCATTCAGCAGTGGGCACCCCCACCCTTGCGCCTGGGGAGATTTCCATACACTGCAGGGAGGGGATTTTGAGCTCCCCAGTTTAGCATTTCTCGAACCGAAAGAGCTCTTCTAGGAGAGAGATTTTCTTAAGACATATAATGCTACAGAATGTCTTTGAAAGGTGTCATATTTCATCATTTACAGGTGCTGAATTATTCACAAGGAATTCTGCATGCTTTGCGGGCTGCCGTCTTGGTACCGCGTAGACCGGAGGAAATCGGAACGTCCCCTCACCTCACCGCGAGGGGTGGGCATGGGGGCTCAGACGAGCAGGCGGAGGGGGCGCCTGTCCCCTGGGCAGGCCCCTATGGGGCTCTTCCAATTTCCACGACAGAAGAAGCCACTGATACTGTGATGTGTCTAGAACATTCTAGAACACACACCACCGACCACGCATTGGGGGTTGCCTTTTCCAAGAGCCATGCAAGACTTTGAATTGTTGTAAAATCCATTGCATCATCGGGACTGAAGGCAGGGTATGCCATTATCGAATCCAGGGTGTCCCTCTGTTCTTAACACAGAGAGGGGGGTGTGTGTGTTGGGTGGGTGGGGGGCTCTGTCCCTTCCTGATGTGAATCCATAAATCAGCCCGTTGTAGAATGTGCGTCCCCAACATCGTCCACACCCTGCTCGCGCCCGGCTCCCCGCCTCACACCCGGGTGCATCGATGCCTGCATTACGGATGCCGCGGGCCGCCCCGCGCTCCGCCGGAATGGGCAATGCAGCCCCCCGCCTTTGCCGTGAACTCCGGGCTGATCTGGATGCAGGGAAAGCTGCTGCTACACCCCATTGCCATTCAATCCATTATAACCCTCACTCGTGCGTTCCTCATCACCCTGACTTCTAATTTGACAATGACAAAGGGCTTCTCGGCGATTTTAAATTTCATAATTTTAATCTGTCAAGCCTGACATTTAATTAGTGCCCTCTGTAACCTGTAGCCACGCGCACCCAGGGCTGCTGTTGGTTTCCCTTCGGAGGGAAAAAAAAAAGAAAAAAAATTTTTTCCGCCCCCGTAGAAGAGTGGATTAATAAAAATGTGCATACGTGCCAGGTGTGAGACAATGTGCCCACGATGGTCTATTAGCCCCAAATCGAGACAGATGAGGTTAATAATATTTTAAAGTGTGGCTTTATTGTATTAGCAGTGATTAAGCTTGGACGCAGCCCCCCTGCGTGACACGTTCATAGCCAACTTGAAATAGGAGGTCTGGTGCGCGGAGTCCTGGGCGAACAGTTTTCTGAGCGAACGCCGCGGTCGCGGGCACCTTGCGGGATCCGGTGGCAGCTGGGTTATCGTGTCCCCGGGTTTGCATACAAGGCAAGGCGGGCTCCCTACATGGCCGGTGGGCACTGGCCGGTCAGGGGGGTGTGCTGGCCGTTGCTGGACCATTCCTAGGGGCATCTAGGGGGGATGCATGGGGTGTCCCCATGGGGAGAGTGCTGCTTCACATCGTTCACCCTGCTGCCATGTTAGCCCTGCTTTGGGGACTGACGGTTTCCATCTTGATTTAGACCCAAATTCCCTCCGTTTTTCCACCACACCCCAGTGCCCAGTCATTAGCAGTTGGCACCTCTTAAGGGGGCCACTTTTTCAATCCGGACCCCCACCTATGTGTCTGTCTCCTCTCAGGGTACAAACAGTAGAGGCTGCCTTGTTTTTCCAATGCCGGGATTTCCTTGCTGGTGGCTCCCCGATGGCCGTGTTCCAATCCAGGATACCACTCCTGCTGCAGGTGATGGGCGATGGGCTTTACATTCCCTGTCTTCTCCCCCATCCCGTACAAGCCTGCAAGATCCTGCCTGCACGGGCGTGATGTCTCTGTCCTCCCTTTCCCTGAAGGACGTCATGGGAAGGCGCTCATCCTTCCGGAGGGGTCCCAGCGCAGAGGCATGCAGAGACGTCCAGGCTTCCCCGTGCTTGGGAGTGCAGCAAAACGGTCTTCGTTTCTTCTGCATGACGCTGTCCCTGGTGTGGAGTTTGCAAATCCCTTGCAGAGACTGGGATGCTATCTGCCTACATCTCCATTCATTCGTTCATTCGTGCATTCATTCCAGAAGCTGAGCGATGGCCAGGCCACTTGGGAATGGACACGGCTCAGTCCGTGGTGACGATGGTCACAGAAGGTGCACGTTACGGAAGAGAGGCCTGGGCTTTGCAGAGAGAGGGGGCTTTGCATCCTGACCTACGGGGCCGTTTGCCATGAGCATGTTGCTTACCTTTGCCGAGTCCCCTTCCCGCCTACAACAGGGCAGCACTTGTCTCTGCCTGGAACGGCGGCTGTAAGCATCATCGGAACGAGACGGCGGATTTAAACAGCTCGGACGGTGCTTGGACCAGGGAGGGCATCCCATGCTACAATTACGGAATTCTCTTTAGAAGTTGGGTTTGCTGGAGTCCCACACAGCATCCTCGTGCCTTGGTGTCTCCTGTTTATTTGCAGGCTCTGTCCGAGCCCTGAGGCATTGTGCCTCTGGACCAGAGACCTAGTTAGTGTACACACGACGCGTGCATTCTGAAACCCCGTGAAATGACATCGAGAGGAGAGCAGATGCACGCAGGTCTGCTACGCCAGAGCCAGCAAAGGCGAGTCCCTTCCTGTCTAGTGCCTGTCTAGCGTTGATGAATCCCATAAAACGTGGATTTTAAACCAGTAGAGAGATGATGCTTGCGTCCTGGAGGGAGGCACACCACGGCTCCCACATCCGTGTCGGGCTTAACGGTCGGCTGCGAGAGTCAGAGGTCCTGCCGAGCTCTCCTCTCATTTTGTTGGCGCCTGCTCCAGAGTCGCAAATGAAGCCCGGGCTTTGAAGGGCACTCTGGCACGCAGAGGGGTTTTCCAACTTCGGGGTTCGTCCCGGGCTCTCGCGGGATGCTGGGCGTGCAGAGGCACTTAATAAATCTTATTTGATGAGGATGACTTTCTAAGGCTGCCGGTGCACCTCTCCAGTGATGTGTGGGGACTGCTGAATTGGCAATTAGCAGACACACACGTTGCGTATTCCATGTTCAGGGTCCATAGCTCACGTGGGCGCCGCCAACGGCAGACCCCTACACTGCTCTGCGGCACAAATCTCTCAAGGGCTGCCCCCAAGTGAGGTGCTCACAATTGCCCTGTTAGGAGAGTCTCAGCACATCCCTTAATTAAATTTTAGAGCCAGCTTCTCAGGGGCAAAGAACAGAACAATCACACCACCTTCTTTGCTTCTGAAGATGGTTTCCTGTCTATGGTCGAGGGGCAGGTGGTCCCAGTATTGCTGTAGGGGCAGCTGAGGGGCAGCTGATCCCAAGATTCCTGCACCACGTCTTCCATTTTCGTTTCCAGAGAATCAAAGAGACAGTGAATCTAGGCAATCACCATCAGCAAATTAAATGAAGTGACAGCGTTCGAGCCAAGAAGGGGTCGGCTCTTTTATCTGTGGTTCCACCGAGTTACCTGCAGACATCGGTCCCTGGTGCATTTTGAAAACATTTACCATCAAGGATAGGATGCCTCGCTTGGAGTGCATAATGCATGTCAAGGATTAAACCCATTTTCCCATCGGAATGAGTTCTCACTGATTTTTTACAAGTTCCGTCATCGGAATGCAAGCACTGTACCGATTACAAATTTTGCAACTCTTTTCTCTCTTTCTGTGGCTCGTTCGCCCTTTTTAAAAGCATCCTTAATAAACAGTCCTCATTTTACTGTAATTCAACACATCATCTTTTTTTCCTTGTTGGTTACTACCTCTTCCGCCCTATTTAAAAAATGTTGGTCTCGGCACCATCCCCCTACCCCCAAACCAGGAAGATGTCCTTCTATGTCATTATTTTTAAAAAGCAGTGCATTAGGCTGCCCTAGGTGTCATCCCAAAACACCACAGACGGACTGGCACAGACGATAGGAATTATTTTGTAATAGTTCTGGAGGCTGGAAGTCTAAGATCAAGATGCTAGTGTGCTTGGTTCCTGGTGAAGACTCTCTCTTGTGGATGTGTCTTCACAGGGCAGAGAGATAGAGAGACCATGTTTTCGGGTGTGTCTCCTTGTAAAGACGCTAATCCCATCATGGGGCCCTACCCTTATGACCTCCTCTAACCATAATTACCTCCCAAAGGCTCCACGTCCAAATATCATCCCATTGGGTGGGAGAAGGTAGGACTTCCACATAGGAATTTTGTGGGGGTGAGGGGGCACAGATCTTCAATCCACAACAAGAAATATTGCTTTACCTTGACCCTGAAATTGGTAACGCTCCCGCAATTTATTTTTGTACAGGGTCTGAGATTGAGGTCACGCTGGACTTGTTTTTTCTTCTGAATGGATAGAAAGCTTTCCAGTGTCCTTAATTAAAATACCCGCATCTTCCCCACCGTTCTTGAATGTCACCTTTGTAAAACTGTCCATATATGGTTCTGCCCATCTATCCACCCTTGTGCCAATGCTATTTTAATTACGATGTTTTTAGGATGCCTGGGTGGCTCAGTCGGTGAAGAGTCTGCCTTCAGCTCAGGTTATGATCCCGGGGTCCTAGGATTGAGCCCCATGTCTTGCTTGGCAGAGAGCCTACTTCTCCCTCTGCCTGCCGCTCCCCATGCTTGTGCTCTCTCTCTGACAAATAAATAAATAAGTTCTTTTAAAAAGTATTATGACACTTTTATAGTAATTCCTGATATCTGAAAGAAGACGTTTTTCTGCCTTGTTCTTCGAAAGTACCTTAGTGAGCCACAGCCTTTAGGGTATTTAGGTAAATTTTGGAATCCTCTTGTTAATTCTCAGAAACTACAAGTTGGAATTTTGATTACCAATGCATTAAATCTATAGATGATTTGAGGAGAATTGATATCTGTATAATACCAAACATTCGCATCTATGAATATAGTAAATTCTTAAATTTGTGTAGGTCATTGCTTATTTCTTTTAATGTGTCACAGTGTTCTGGGTAAAAGTCTTACAAATATACAGTGTATTTTATCTTTGTATACTAAATAAAGTAAATTATAAAATTATGTCTTTTACAAGTGCTCTTTGCTAACTCATTTTTGCCAACAGTAGAAATACAGTTGATTATTTTATATTGACCTAGTATCAGAAAAACTGTTAAACAAATAATTAATTCTAATAGTTGATTTGTAAAATAATTTGGATGTTTTTATGTATACAATCATATTACTTGTAAACAATTATTACCCCCTTTCCTTCCTTCTCTCCTTCCCTCCATTTTTTTTTCTTGTCTTATTGCACTGGCTAGGAACTCCGGTACAAGATTGATGGAAGTAGTAATAGTGGGCATCTTTGTCTCCTTCCCAGTATCAATTTAAACATATAGCATTTCATATGCTGCAAATGGTTTTTAAAATCATAAAAATTTTGTCAAAAGTTGTCACTTGCTTTTTTGTCATTTATTGAAATGACTTATGGTTTTCCACCCTCACCTTTATTCTGTTAACATGATGAATTCCACTGATTTTTTTTTTTTTTTTGCAAAGGCTTAATAAAATTTGCATTGTGGAAATAAACCCAACTTGCTATTCCTTTGTTTTTCCTTTTTAAAAAAAATTCAGACATTTCTAGATTTAATTTCCTAATGCTTTCATTTTTGTTCTTGAATGAGACTGACCTGCAAATTGTTTTTAAATAATTCTCTGGTTTGGCCTCATAAACATGAGTTCAGGAAGCATTCCATCTTGTAGATTCTGGAAGAGTTTGTATAAAGTTGGCATTTTTTTCTTCCTTAAACATTTGTTAAATATACTAACAAAGATATCTGAACCTGGCAATTTCCTTTTGGGAAAAATTTAAATTATACAGTACATGTCTTTAATTTATGTTTTTATTCCTAAAAACATGTCCATTTTATCTAAGTTTTTAATTTTGGCATAGGTTGTTTTTCACATTCTTATTTTTTTAAATATGGTATGGGATCTACAGGCATATCCTTCTTCTGATATTGCTTTTTAATGTCTAGTCTTTTATTTTTTTCTTGGCAAATCTTGTCAGGGTTATATAATTTTTATCAGTCTTTCACACAACCAATTTTGGTTCTGTTGATTTTCTCTGTGTTATGTTTATTATGTAATTCATTAATTTCTATTGTTTCTTTAGGTTTAATTTTTTTCTAACTTCCTCAGATAGGTTCTTAACTTAATGATTTTCACTCATTTTCCTTTTTGTAAAAGAAAAATTTAGAGCTGTAAATTCTCCCACACAACTCTGCTTAAGCTGCTCTTAAGCTTGAGTAGGTTTTATTACCATTCAGAATGGAATACTTTTTAATATTGATTTTGACTTCCTCTATGTCTCACTGGTTATTTGAAAGTTCAGTTCTTAATTTTCACTTATGGGATTTTCTAGTTACCCTTTTGTTATTTATTTCCAGTTCAATTGCACAGGAACTAGAAAATGTACTTTGTATTATTTCAATCTCTGATGTTTATAGTAATTTGTTTAATGGTCCAGCATATGGTTAAATTTATAAATGTTTCATGGGTGCTTAAAAGTGGTAAATATTCTGCAGTTATTAAGAATAGAGTTATAAATCTACCTACTAGGCAAATAGAGGGTATGAGATTTGAACAAAATTAAAATCTTAGATGTACACTGAGTTTTGACATGTTTGTTCTATCTATTACTAAGAAAGTATGTTAAAATGTGCTACCAAAATTATGGACTTGTTTACTTTTATTTGACCAATTTTGCTCTATTTTGAATCTTTGTTATTCAGTGCATAAAAGTTTATAATTCTTTCCTATTCTTGGTGAATTGAGTCTTTTTTACATTAAAAAGTTTTTCTCCTTCTCTTTTATTTATAAGTCCTGCTTTGATACTAATACATCCTCATTAGTTTTTTTTAGCTAATATTTGCACCGTAGTAAATTGTCATTTACGGTAGATGTGTTCTATAAAGTCCCTAGACACAGTGAATTAGTAAGTATGGAGGCATTGATCTTACAGGAAATATAGGGTTAGGTTCCTGTGAGCATTCTGTCACAACATTTTCATCAATTGATCAAAGCATAACTTTATGTGTGTTTCTCTTTAAAGACACCTTATTGAGTCTATATTGTTGATTCATCAGTGTTAACTTATAGCCAACAGTACTAGAAGTCATGCCTGAATGAAGTTTGTGTAACACACCCATTTTCTCTGTAAGGCACACCCCAGCCTTCTTATACTTAGGATCAGTAGATGGTAGTTCAGTGCTATACTTGCGGATGATTTTAAATGGCAAAATTACCAAGAAAAAGCACCCAAAGTGCAAGCATTATGGTACTAAATACACAAAGAAAAGGACAGTTGTTTACAGTGTGAGAACTGAGAAAGAAGGCAGTGGGTAGGCTTGTTTGTCCTCGGTGGGGAGTGGGTGTGTTGCCTGACTCAAATTTTCCACTGCACGGTCCACATTTGCAAATAAATGGGAACCCATTGTGAGTATCGATTTTGGAGTTACAAATAAATTTTATCAAGTAGGTGAATTTGCAGAAACAGAATCTGTAAACAATAAGGATGCACAATATGGTTTTTTTTTTCAATTGTTTACTCTTCATTTTGTTTCCTTATATTTTAGATGTGTCTCTTCTAGGCAGCATATCGCGGTGTTATTTAAATCTAGGTTGATGATCTCTGTTTTTTAAGGAGCATTTAGCCAGTTTACATTTAATATAATTATCAATATTTGGAGTTAAAATATATCGTCTTACTCACTACCAAAAACATTAGCACGGAAGGATGGAGAGGAAGAGATGGGATTTAGCACTAGGGCATATAAAGGACACTGAAGATTCTTGTTGAGGGGATATTTAATGTGTGTATATGTACATGTATGTGCATTCACGTGAATGCATAAGGTGTGTGTGCACACGTGTGCACACATGACATGGTTGCTAGGGATACCAATGTGATCTTTGACCATAATAAATGGCCCCCTTTCATCCTGAGCTGGCCAGGTGCTACGTGGAGAAGGGACTCAGAGTGGCAGGCAATCAGAGAGAAACTGGATGGGGAGAAGACAGCGTGATGATGATTGTAACACTTTTTGGAATCCTCTCCATTTGGAGAATATCTGGAGATATTCAGCCCCCAAAGTAAAAACCTCCCAGGCAAGGAGCAGTTAGGAAAGGATGTGATGTTTCCTTTCAAATATTTGGAAGTCAGCCGTGCAGAAGAGCCATTTGATCTGCCCTTTGTGGTCCAATGCACAGGATGAGGAATCAGGCACTTGGGAGACCAATTTCAGGTCCACACGAAGGAGGGATGTGTAAACACCAGAGCTGTCCAAGAATGGGATGGCTTCTCTCTCTTTTTTTTTAAAGATTTTATTTATTTGTTTGAGAGAGAGAGTGAGTGAGAGAGAGAGCAGGAGGCGAGAGAGGGAGAAGCAGACTCTCTGCTGAGCAAGAAGCCCACTGCAGGGCTCGATTCCAGGACCCTGAGATCATGACTGAGCCAAAGGCAGACACTTAACTGACTGAGCCACCCAGGTGGCCCTGGGATGGCTTCTTAAGGAAGGGCTGAGTTTCCTGTCACTGGACATATCCATGCAGATCCTAGATTTCCACTCAGAGGAAACTGAAGACAATTCCACTCTTGGGTCAGAGGCTGAACATCAAGACCCCACTAGTCCCTAGGAAACCCTGGAGCCTGTGAGAAGTCAGTTTGTCGCTGTGCGTGCCAACTTCTCTGCACCTCCATGGATGCCAAATGCAGCACTTAGCAATTGAAAATGCTTCTTTGCGTCTTTTTGGGCCATGGATGTCTCCAGTGAAAAGAATAGTGTCATCATCTGGGCAGAGACTTGGCAAATTCCTCGAGAAATGAAGGATTGTGTAATATTGTCTTAGTCTCAAGGCTCACATTATACATAATTTGTCCCCAAAGGAAATAGAAGAGTTTGTAACAACGCAAGAAACACTAATCCTCACAGCCAAAAAAAAGAAAAAAAAACCCTGAAAAATTGGATTTTTCTTTTCTTACAATAAATTCAGAAGTTTTGTCCAGAATAATCAAGACATTTTGTTTGAAAAAGTCTGCATTTGTTATGGGAAAGTCCCAAGGGCCCTAAATTCCAAATGCAGAGCGGGGGCCGGTTTGGAACTTGGCAAGATGCTCTGTCATGTGGGACGGCCAAGTGGAGGAGTTTCTCAGATGATTTCCCACAATCAAGGGCTCAGTGTGGTTTGGGGAAACGGAGGGCGGGTCTTCATAATTTCGAAGAGGATTAAGGAAAGGTAATAGAGATCACCAGGTGGAGGAGATATCCTGTGTTGTTTTAGGTTTGTGTTTTTTTCCCCCTAGCATCAGTCAAGAGGGCTTTAGGAAGCAGATTTTATTTTATTATTTTATTTTATTTTTTTATTAAGTTTTTCAATTTTGTTCCAGTGTGGTTAACGTGTGGTGTTATATTAGTTTCAGACGTGCACTGTGGTGATTCAACCATTGTGTGCACTGCTCTGCGCTCATCATGATAAAGGAAGCAGATGAGATTTTCCACGGCTGTTCTCGGCTCCTCAAGGCCAGCAGCCATACCATTCCTCCTTCGTGAGGCTGCATCTCCTTGGGTTGCTGGTCTCCTGGTGCCCAGTTAGGAGGTCTTCCCCACCTCCTAGCCATCAGACCAGGACTCTCTGAGTCCGTGGCCCATGACTTCCTAGGGAGACTTTGCAAGGGAAGTGGTGAGGATGTTGACTTCCTGAGTCTTTTATGTTCCTGCATTCTGGTGCTTTGCCATCTGGGGCCACGCTGACCCTGGAGGGAATGATTCAGTCAACAAATCTGGTGCAAACACCTGGGGGTCGCCCTGTTGGTATGTTGCTTTGAGGCACACCATCTTTTCATGCAAGGGGAACATGCCATATTCTTACCAACCGTTCTGTCTAAACACGTGTTGGCACGAAAGTCATATTGCTGCCGTCCCTTTCCTTGCAGTTTGATTTGGGCTCCTTCCCCTTCCCAAAAGAAATGTGGATGGATGCCATGCTCGGGTTCTGGCACTTGTAGACGTGGCCTTGGGTCTTCTATTTAACATCATAAACTTCCCGTGACATTCTGTGCCTGTGTCCAAATTTCCCCCTTTTACGAGGACACCAGTCACATTGGAGTAGGGTCTGCCCTCATTATGGCATTTTAATTAATGACACCTGCAATGGCCCTGTTTCCAAACACGTTCACATTCTGAGGTCTCGGGGTTAGAGCTTCAATATATGCATTTTGAGAGGACGCCAGCCCATAATGGAAGTTGGTCTTTATACCTCATGGAGTGTCTGCGGGATGGACCCCAGCTGCACGGAGGGGACAGCGCCTATCTCCCAGAGAGAGGAAGACAAGTATAATTGTGTGCCAGAAAGTTAAATTGTGGGGGAAATGTGCACATCTTTGCAGGTAAGGACACCATAGGTGTCCAGGACCCAGTTGATTTGCCTTCTGTGGTGGGCAGTATTTGGGTTCCGGTTGTCAGCAACTCAGTGGGTTGGGGAAGTCCTGGAAGAGTTGATTGAGGACTTAGGGCTGCAGTCCTGGGGAAAGGGGCCATGCAGAGTCTGGGGGGTACACCTTGGAGGTTGTCCATGGGAACTGGGGGGTGGGCAGTGGGGGATCACAGCCAGGGGAGGGGCGGGAGTCGTGGTACATGGGGGCATGGCTGGAGTGCCAGGAGCCTGTTGGGCTGGGGCAGCTTCTCTTCCTCCTTCCCTCCTCCTCCTCTTCATCATTTCAGCTTCCTTAAGGTATAATCGACATATAAAACTGTAGGATACTTACAATGTGCACTGTGGTGATTTGATGCATGTGCACATTGTGAAAACGTCCCCCCATCTAGTTAATGCACGCACCCATCACCTTCCATATTTCTCTCTCTCTCTCTCTCTCTCTTTTTTTTTTTTTCCTTTTTTGGTGAGAGCTTTTAAGATCTGTCCTCTTGGCAAATTTCAATGATGTGATACTGTGTTATCAACTAGAGTCCCCATGCAGTATACCCAATCCTCAGGCTGCATTTGTCTTGTAGCTGAAATTCTTGTGCCTTTTTACCAGCCGCTCGCTGTGTCCCCCCAGCCCACAGCTCCTTCTTGATATTCCATTTCATCGTGTTTTATAGTAACACGGGAATACCTCGGGGTATCGAGTTAATGTGCGGTGCTGCACACAGGTATGACAGGACAGTGTATCTTTGCTGCTGTGCTGTTGTGTACACACACGTGTTCCTGATCCGTGTGTATCCAGTGTATGTTTGTATCTTTTACATATGTAGATGGGCATACGTATTTGTATCCATTTTTTTAGATTTAAAATCTATTCATTTAGATTTATTTACATAGATTATAGATAGATACCTATACAACTATGGAAATACGTATAATACATATCTCTTGTTTAATATGTGTTTATTCATATGTATCATATATATCCTTATATAGATTCATAGATAGGCTTATATATGTATGCATGTTGTGTATTATATAGAGATAGGTCTATTTTATCTAGATTTTAGATCTATTTCTATAGATTTA
Source organism: Ursus arctos (assembly GCF_023065955.2). Lineage (NCBI taxonomy): Eukaryota > Metazoa > Chordata > Mammalia > Carnivora > Ursidae > Ursus > Ursus arctos. The sequence continues at coordinate 30,435,571 of NC_079874.1, read as the reverse complement.
CATATACAGATTATTATATGAATATATATATGAACGTCTATTTTATCTAGATTTTAGATCTATTTCTATAAATTTTCTTATACAGATTATTATATGAATTTATATATATATGAATGTCTGTCTATTTTATCTAGATTTTAGATCTATTTCTATAAATTTTTATACAGATTATTATATGAATTTATATATATATGAATGTCTGTCTATTTTATCTAGATTTTAGATCTATTTCTATAGATTTACGTATACAGATTTTTATATGAATTTATATATATATGAATGTCTGTCTATTTTATCTAGATTTTAGATCTATTTCTATATATTCACTTATACAGATTATATGAATTTGTATGTATATGAGTGTATGTCTCTCTTTTGTATACATATATGTACGTTTGTATACATACATATATATCTTTATAGATTCACACATGGTTATGTATCTATTTATCTATTTCACATTCACACTTTAAGTAATCTCTACCCACAATGTGGGGCTCGAACCTACAACCCCAAGATCAAGAATCACGTGTTCCACTGACTGAGCCAACCAGGCCATTCATACTTTATATATATATATATATATATATATATATATATATATATATATATATATATATGTATGTATATGTGTGTATCTACTGATACATACTTCATTCATGTTTCAATAGATTAATATTAATAGATCTTTTTATGTAGATTATTTATATAGATTTCACAGACATTGTATATGGAAAAGATACACATGTCTCTTTTGTATGCATAAGGCATGTATACACATACACATCATTACGTATATATACACATAGATACATTTTCTATGCATAAGGCATATATATATGGACACATCTTTACATATACACACATATGTATCTTTTGTATGCATAAAGTATGTATACACATATGTTTATATATATATACGTATCTATCTTTTGTATGCACATCTTTATATATACACAAATCTATCTTTGTGGTATGTATACACACATTGTTACATATATAAACACATAGATACCTTTTGTATGCATAAAGCAATATACATGGACACATCTTTACCTAGATACATATAGATACCATTTTATACACACATATATCTGGAAATAGGCTTTAGTGTAAAGATGATGCACGCAAGCTGTTTTAGAAGAAACTTGAGGCTTTTTTTTTTCCCCTTTCCTCCTGCCTGGACTACATGTGCTCAAATAACAGTGTGTCTTTAAACGGTTATTTTCGAAACGTTGTGGTTCGTGTAACTTGTAATACATGCTGAGTTTTGAGGGTAGGTGACATATTTTCCCTAGAATGCCTTATCCCTCGGTACTTTCCACTGGGTCGAAGTTTAAGAAATATCCTGGGAGAGAGAGGGAGCTCGTCGGTGCTGTAATCAGTACTGTGTTTATGCAGTCTGCTAATTTTAAGTAACTGGAGAGTTCATTTATAACGACCTACCCGGGTAGGAAGAAGTGAGGATTTGTCATTCCACACGCTTTCCACGGCGTGTCTGCATTTTTAAAATACAAGTCTAACCAAGATCTCCAAAAGGCATCTGAAAAATGTCTTAATGTGTATAAACCCTTAATTTCCCCATGGTTGGATAGCTCAAAAATAGATGAATGGATTTCTGAAACTTTTCCCAGAAAATCCCTTTTGGGCCAAAACTAACATTCAGTACAGAAAATAATGGATAAGCATAAAATACTGAAAGAAGGGGTTTACAGTAAAAATTATAATTTCAGCCTGAAGAATAACCTTGTTATAATAACATGAAAGTCATAATTCAGGTAGCTTTGAGAAATGTAATCTGGTGACGTTCGACCTCAAAACCCTGCTAGCGATGGCCGTCGCAAATCTGAAAAGCACCGTCGTAGCTTTGTAAGAATCTGGACCCCTATTTTTGGCAACAAAATGGTATCATTACTTTTTTTTTAAATAAACATTTATTAGAGAAAGGTACATCATCTTCTAAAGTATCCAAAGCATCCTAGTTTTATACAAGGATGCCTTCTTTGCCTTGTTTTATCAAGAAAAATTACTATGGCTGCCTCCCCTCGTACGTCCAACTGTCTGGCACGAGGTGATGGTTTATTTTAGCTCCAAAAGACTAGGATTTGGCAACTCTTAGTAATCAGAAACCAAGAATAAGAATTTGAATGCAGCAGAAAATGTGATACAAGAAGCATATTCATCTGTTATATATACTTCAGACTTTGAAAAATGAAGTGCTCTGGACAAAAAGGAGTCTCTGAGAGGCAAATGGCACATTTTTTTTTTTTCTCTTCCTACTGGCAATTTCTCCTCATGTAGAATTAAAAATAAATAGGAAAAAAAAAGATTAGAAAGATTTTTCAAAAAAACAAACAAAAACCAAACTGACTTAGAGTGTGTGTAGCCCACGAAACGCAGCTACACGGAGAAATAAATTGGGTTGTCGGGAGTCTTTTCTATTTGGTTTCAATTTGGGGGATGATATCACCAGAATCCTTTCCGTGCTTAGAAAATTATGCTAAGTTACCGGTCTTCAATTTCGATTAGATCATGAGGAATGAAAATCCCAGACGCGCTGATATTCCTCTTACGGCTCAGGGTTCTGAGCATGCAGAAACACTTACCCCGCCGTCCCCTGTGGCACGCACTGTGTGTCTTTCCCTCCGCGTGCCTCTCCTTCCCCGCTAATCTGTTTTCCGTCTCTGCTGTGGTGCACTCGGTCTTCCTTCTTGGCTCCTGGAGTTCTTATCTAGTTCCAAGTAATGCTTTGCGCTAGACAGGTGAGGTTAGGGAGGCTGCGAGCACCCTTGGCAGGCAGAATGCACCGTCCACATCAGCATTTTCTTTATGCCTTCTGGCCACCTCTCCTGTGTCCCTGAGATATTTTTATGATGATTCAACGTGAGTCTTTAAATACGTAAACCGCTCCCAAGGGTGTGTGTGTGCTAATTTTGTGAGACTGTGGCTGTGTTTTCTATGGATGGCGTCTCACGGTTTCTTATTTTCTCTCTTTTCATTCCTTGCTTCTGCCGTGAGCCGTCCTGGTGCTGGGGTAGGAAGGAATCCGAATCTTGCCCCCTCTGCAGCTGGAGCTGATGTTTAGAGGGTCGGAACTACATCTCCCACTGTTGTGGGAACATGCCCCTGCTCCCTGGGACAGCAAGTGAAGCTCCCTGGGACTTTTCTCTCTCTCTCAGGTAACCAGAAGCCTGCAGGTGGGCTGCCCAGGGCTGGGGCACAGAGGCTTGGAGGTACCAGCAGGATGCATGTCTTTGGAATTCCTTCTGTTTTTCCCTCATGGTTCCTCGCAAAATAGCTACTGCAGCTCCTGCCATCACGTCTACATTCCAGGTGGGAAGACTGAGAAGAAAAAGCAAAAAAAACCAAAAAAAAAAAAAAGGAAGAAAGAAATCAAGGGAAGGTATTCCCCCTTCACAGAACTTCGAGTCTAAAACTCAAACTTTGAGTCCAAACGCCTCATCGCAAAACCACTGCTGTTTCCCACGACCTGAATTACCTTCCTTGGCCACCCCTCTGCATGACAAAGATTGGAAAATGAAATAAGAAAAATGTAGGCTACATGGCTGGGCCATCCTTGCAAGCCCTACAAAACTAGGGTTGCAGAGTGAAGAAAAAGGGGGGACCCATTCTCCATGGAAAAGAGCCTCATCTCTGTGCTTACATCCATGTGGTGTCCACACATAGTCAATACATGTTGTAAGGAAGGGGAGAGAGGAAATCATTGAACCATGGATGCAAATGCTTGGCTATACCTTGAGAAGAGGAAGGAACAGGCAGGGCGAACAGCATGGGGGTTGCATTTCAGGAGAGAAGCAGGTGGCACAGGCTCTGGTTGTGGGGAATGCTGTTGTGTCCTGGGCAGAGTGACTGTGGATGCGGTGATGGGGCATGGCTCAGAGTGGGGTTCTGTCCAGGGTGCCGTGGGCAACCGCTGCACTGTTCTCCGCTGTGCAATTCTAGGGTCTGCCATCTGGGGAAGCAGGATTGTATGGACCCCCCGAGGACCTTCCTGGTGGCCATGTGGGGATAGGAGCCTCAAGAGGGACTTTCGTGTTTGGACAGCATTGTCCACCATGGGTGGTAGAGATGGTTCTGAGTTGGGGTTTGGGGAGCAGGTGTTGGGCGGGGTTGGTTCTGTTGGGGTGTGGTTGAGTTCAGAGTGCATATGAGACACACAGGGCAGATGTCACTGATGCTGTGTCGGGACAGGCATCTGGAGCATGGGGAGGGGTGGCCAAGGACCAGACAAGTGGATGCTTCCAGAGGCGTGGACCTGTTCATCCATACACCGGCTCATTCTGCCGTCCTTGGTGTGATGCATGCTCAGTCAGCACTTGATGGGCTAAGTGCTTGGCGGGCACCATTCATTCTTGCCATAACCTACTGACAGCGTCCCCTCTACTGACCAGGACCCTGGGACCCATGTCACACCATTGGTCTAGCACAGGGCCCAACTTGCCTTGCACTGTGTCACCAAGACCCACCTCTGGTGGGAGCTGGGGAGACAGGGGCAGAAGGAGGGGACACCTCATTCCTTCCCCTGAAAGGGTGGCCCGCCTTGGAGTCACTAATGCTGCTCTGAGCATCAGTTAGGACATCCAGGTGATGAGGTCAGCCGAGCCTTCCTGTTGGCCAACCTGGAGTGGTGATTCCAACACACAGGTGACACAATTCTAGGGTTGGCATTTTGACAGGTTGCAGAGGCAAAAGTGCATATTACTTACCTCCGGGGACAGTGTGTTACTGATGGCAGCCTCTCTTCTGAAGTCTGGGCACTGTGTGGATCCTTCTCCTTATGCCTTTGAGCCAAGGGCGCCTGGAGAGGGTGGGCCACTTGCCCTGATGCTGACTTTGGGGACATCAGAGAAATAAAAGACACACAAAGCTTGGGTCCTTTTGTAGAGACTCCAAACATGCGGCCACCAAAACAATGGTATGACAGGATGCCAAGTTGTAAGGCGTTGAGGTGAAGTCCCGTGGTGGGAGGTGGTGTCTACACTGCCTGCTGGGCTGAGATCTGTGCCCCCAAGCCCAGATGACTGTCTGGCATACCATGAACGCCAGCTCCCATACCAGCTGAACTCTGAACACCCTATCCCTGTGTGCCCAGAGCTGGCCACTGTCCTCAGCACCATGTTGGACTTGACGCCCGCCAGGCACGTGTGAGCCTCCTCCATATGGAGGAGAGATGCTTTGGGGTCAAGGTGCTCTCAACACAGCCATGATTTCCAATGGCGGCCACTCCCACTTGGTTGCGTTCCGTCCTCTCTCCTGGCGTGGCTTCAACATTATCGAGTTGGTGCATGGGGGAGTTCTTGGACAACTCTACAGCACGTTTGGGGTTAGATCTGCTGTGATTTGGCTTTACGATTTTCTAGAAACTTGCTGGCTTGACCTGTGCTTGATGATTCACATGAGAACCATCCATAACGCAACAGCTCAAGATGGTGGGACTCGTCCAAAATTTTTCTGAATGGAAACATGACATTATAATCATCTTATTTCCCTCTTCCTCCTCCTCCTCCTTCTCCTTTTCCCAGAAATATTTGGCTATGTCTGCTATAATAAAATAAAGGCATTTAAGAGACACTTAACTTAAATATTTAAAGTAGTTCATTGAAGAGTAGTAATCCGCAACACAATTATGTGAAGCATAATTATCAAACTAATGCCGCTTTTCCTTTTCAAGAAAGGAACAATAAAGGCATGATGAAAATATAACAAACCACTTGGGTTCGTTTGGATTCATTCGGACACTTATCGATAATTTTGTGGGCATATTGGCACATCTCATGTTGAAAAATCCATGCATTATTTTGGGGGGGATAATGGTAAGATAAAAGATGGAAGAGACACGTTTCAGAGGTAATTGTTAAATTAAAATGACACACCATATCACAGCAAATCTTTAAAAGACCACTTTCTTAAAAAATCAAGATTGTTCTTTTCAGGAATATCTTTGCTCAGTAAATGTTTAATTAAGGATTCAATAAGCTCGATAATTTACAGGGAAGTAAGTTCTGTATTTGTACACGTGAAAGGTCCCACACGTATCCCTCTCAAAGCTCAGATTTGTGGTGACGGCCTCACCATTTGAACAGGATTTAGAGCAATTGCAAAGTTCACAGAACCCCTGTCTTTTCAACATTCTCCAACAGCAAAGATTACAATGACACATTCATTGCACTTAGCTTCTACGATGTTGGAGTAAAACCCACTCTGTAACGATAATGACAAAAAAGCACACCGAAAGTAATTCCATTTTGGGATTTCTATCAACGTGGATTATACCATTAACAAATGTTATAGGAAATGTCTTGGCACCATAAGGAGCAGAAGTAACGAACGATTATGCCCCAAAGGAACGTTGACTCTGGAACATGCCAACGTTGATTTCCACCATAGCCATCTATCCAAAGAGAGTGGAAACACCTGTAGGGATTAATGTTCCCTTCAATGACTTTTTTCTTGAGTAAATAAAATGTGTAAGAATAAGTCCTTCCCCCGGCCCCTCAAAGAGCCTTTCTTGGTGTCCCTAGAAATCCTTAAAATAGTTGAATGATAAACTTTCCAGTTTTACCCCCATAGATCCACTTAACTGGTGTTTGCTATAATTCTGTCATTTCGAGAACGTTATATAAATGGAATCAGGTGCATGTAACCTTTAGAATTGGCTGTCTCACTCAGCACAAATCTCAGGAGGTCCATCCAGGTTGATGCATGCATCAATAGTGTGTTTTGTTTTCTTGTCAAGCAGGCCAATGGTATGGATGGATCCCATTTGCTGTATCCATTCACCCACTGAAAGACATCTGGGTTCTTTCCAGCTTGGGGCTATTTTGAGTAGGACTGCTATAACCATTTGTGTACAGATGCTTGTATGAACATAAGTCCTTATATTTTTTCTGGGAAAAATGCCCAGGAGTGCGATTGCTGGGTCATCTGATGGTTGCACAGCTATTTTTTTTTCCAAAAGAAACTACCCAATTGTCTTCTATAGAGTGGCCTTAACATTTTACATTACCAACAGTGTACGAATGATCTAATTTCTCTGTATCCTCGACAATAATTAATGCTTAATGTTTGTCACAATTTTGTATTTTAGCCATTCTGATAGGCAGATATAAATATCTCGTTTTGGTTTTCATTTGAATTTCCCTAATAACTAATCATGTTGAACATATTTTTTTTTTTTTTACTGCTGAGTTTTGAGAACTCTTTATATATTCTAGATACTACTCCTTTGTTGGTATGCGGCTAGCCAATATTTTCTCCCTTTCGTAGCTTTCTTTTCATTTTTTAGCAGGGTCTTTTAATGAAGTCCAATTGATCAGATTTTCTCTTTATGGGTTGTTTTTTTGGTGCCAAGTCTAGGAACCCCGGCTAGCCTTACCTCCCAAAGGTTTCATATTATGTTTATTTTATTTTTCTTAGAAGTTTAAAGTTTTACTTTGAAGTTCATAATGCATTTTAAGTGAAATTTTGTATCAAGTGTGAGACCTAGTTGCAGATTTTGTTTTTTGTTTTGCCTGTGGATGCCCACTGGGTCACCTCCATTTGTTTTGTTTCTGCATTGAATTTTTTTTCACCGTTGTTAAAGGTCACTTGGAAGTATCTGCGTGGGTCTATTTCTGGGTTCTCTGTCCAGTTCCATGGATCTGCGTCCCTCTCTGTGCCAATACCACGTGGTCTTGATTATTGTCACTGTATAGTGTCTTAAAATTGTATAGACTGATTCTTCTCCATGATTCCTAATTCAACTCTAGTTTACTGCCCATGGACCCCCCATCACGTCCCCTTAGGGACAGCACAGTCCCATGGGTGCCCATGCAGGATGGAGAGTTCTCATGACTTATTCATCATGCATGGACCCCCGTCACATCCCCTTAGGGACAGCACAGCCCCATGGGTGCCCATGGGATCAGAGATTTCAGACCTTCAAGTGAACTTTCCTTTGGGTTGTGATTTCCAAGATTAGGCTGCCAGTATTGTCTGTTCCTGGAGAGATTCTCCTCCTACTTTATAGGTTTCTGCCTTCTCACTGTCTCCACCCATGGTGAAGAAAGCTAGGAAGATTTAGGGTCCCTTTACATAGGCACTAATCCCATTATGGGGGGGCCCATCATTTTGACATAATCATCTCCCAAAAGCCTACTTGCAAATACAGTCCCATTGGGAGTTAAATCTTCAATATATGAATTTGGGGGGCTATGAATAGTCCGTGCCTGGTTTTTAGAACAACTGTGAACTAGATTCACAGTACCCCAAGTTCATCCAGGGGCCTTGAGCCAACACTTGGAGGCTTTCCTTCCAGCTCCCACTCTCTGGTGGGTCCTGGGCAAGCCACATTTCCTGCTAACGTTGGAACCCCATTTTGTGGTTTGTAGCCAAGGTCAGACAACTTGTGCGCAAGGTGACGTCACGCACGCATGGGGAGGCCAAGTGGATGTCACTTAGTCTAAAGCCTGGAAAGAAGCATATTTTCCACAGGGGTCTGAGCTTTTCAACTCAGTGGAGCCATCAGGGATGGGTGACATCTTGCCTGACGTCTCGTCCTGGGGCCTCGGAAGGGGCGGAAGGAGTTCTATGGCTTCTTCCAGGGCAAAGGAACTGTGTATCTCGAAGCAATAGACAGTGTTTGTTTGGTCCTCTTTGCACAGCTCCATTTCGGGGCCAACCACTGTCCTGGAGCCCCGCTCACCTGCTTTGCCATTACTTTCCCGTGAAGACGTCCGCTCAAGAAGGTGAGTAACCCAGGCACTGGGTGTGAAGGTTCATTTGCGTTCTCTGCAGCCTCTCCAGAAAATCCGGACCAGTCCTCAGACCCGTGCAGAGCTGAGCACACGGCCGGCACATTCGTGGGGTGGTGGCGGGACGCACTGAAGTCTTTTTTATTCTCCTTGTCATATACACAGGATGACTTAAAAATAGCGTTTGCATCTGAAATGCTACCATTTATCTTGCTGAAAGATTCCAAATTTCCCCAAACTGTGGCCCGGAGCTGGATTAAAACTCCAGCCATCAATCCCTCCCCGGGCACCATAGCTCACAGATATGTCCTTCCCGGAAAGGACTTGGGAAAACTAATCAGCCGCAGGAAGGTACTCCTTAAAAACCACAAACGCATTTCCCCGGTGGATGTTTCCAGGGATGGCCCGCCGGGCATGTCTATAATTTTCCATAATTTTCCTTTAAGTCTCAATATGCTTCAATTGGATTAAGGAAAATAATCAATGTTCTTAATACAGTATTTACTTGTAATATTTTCAGTGGGCTGTGAGTTAGGTTTCTCGAGATGAAAGATGATTTTAAAAATGGCTAAAGGTAATGATTTTTTATAGCTTAATTTAGATTATATTGAAAATTATGAGAAGGGGAAGGGAAAAAAAAAAAAAGCACCCAGGACCGCTGCCACCTTATTAAACATCTCCGGTTTTTGCAATTTAAATACTACACTCCGTCATATATTTTCTGTATTCATATTTCAACAATAAGCATTAATAACATGGTAATATCTTTATTTCCATAGTGTTGCTTTAATATACCATGGGGAGCTACAAGCAATGTTCGCTCGATAATTATTTCCATTAGAACTAGCGGATTCTACGGAAGGGCTGGGGTTTCTTTGCACCGGGAAGGAATCGCTCCCTTTCGGCCCCTGCCTTAAATGAACGGGTGTGAGACGCTGTTTCAGAGGAACGTGGGTGGACTTGGCTCTTAGCTCTCCTGTCCAGTTGGTAACCGGTTCCTGGGGATGCTTGTTGCAGCTTCTGCTGGGATATCAGCTAGCTAGCCGGCTTGGGACACAGGTGAATTAAAAGCCCCACTGGCGTCCTGGGTTACTCGCCCTGCACGGAAAGCCTTTAGGACAACGGGCTGCTCATGACACCGTCAGGTGATAAAGGTGCCCACACTGGTGGGTCCTCTAGATGAGGGACTCTGGGGGCTCAGACTCACCTTCGAGCAACACCCATTTCCTGAAACTTCACGGAGGAAGGAGGACAACCTTCCTTGTGGGCTCCCCGTCACAGCAGGACTGAAACTATTCAAGAGACCCCATTGCAAAATGAGAACAAGAGGGCGCTCGGTCAAAAAGGACAAAGGATTTCGAGATGGTGATAACGGGGCTTTGAACAAGACTCCCTTCTGAGCTTGGGGCCCCATGCACCAGACTCATACATGGGTCGGGGTTGGGGAAAGGCCATGTGGAATGGGGCAGGGGGCTCTCGGTGCCCGACTGGGGAGGAAGCTTTGGAAAAGGAGTGATGGAAGATGCCCAGGGGTTAAGATTGAAATGGTTTGGGAGGAGGTCTGGGTGTTGGTGGAGGTGTTGCAAGTGCAGGGCCAACCATCAGTGATCTCGATCGCAGGCCTGGGCTTGCCGGGGCCCTGGGTGGCTGGGCAGTCCTTTGAGGGCTCTTCCAGGGTGGGTGCCACTGCCGGTTTGCGTGCGGCTTTACTTAGGGGCAAACATTCTGCTGCTGTAGGAGGGACCCCTTCGAGGGACATCAACGTTGCAGCCATGAGCTCTGTATCTATAACTTCCCGCAAAAACCAGATTCAAGCCCAGCCCTCGTGTGCTTGCTGCTGAGGGGCCGTGTGGACAGCAGTCTCAGCTGGAAAGTGCAGAACACAGTCGTCCTCGGGGGTTCAGGCTCTAGCTGGATGTGGATGTTTATTGTCTCTGCACAAGAACGGGAAACAGACCAGCCTGGTGGCCATGGTCCTTTGTAATGGGGCATCCTGGGTAATCGGGACGAGGGTTTCCCAAAAATGCTGGCCAAGAGAAGACGGTGGTGATGGTGGTGGTGGAGGTGGTGATGGTGTGGGCAAGCCACGAGGCCAGTTCCGAGGGGTGGGCCCTACAGCAGGCAGGTCAAGTCGGCCACCAGTGTCACCAAGCACGGTATGAGTCCACGCCTGTGACATCCAGCGATGGACACTCTCAAAGTGTCACTGTCACGGAGCTGTTTACCCCATGTCTTCAGACTTCCTGTTTAACCGATTATCATGGGGTGCCCGGGTGGCTCGGTCGGTGAAACATCTGCCTTCAGCTCAGATCATGATCCCAGACTCCTGGGATCGAGTCCTGCATCGATCTCCTTGCTCATTGGGGTGCCTGCTTCTCCCTCTCCCTCCACCTCTCCCCCTGCTTGTGCTCTCTCTATCTCTCAAATAAATAAATAAAAATAAAATAAAACGTATTATCAGGCCACGTAGGCACACTGCAAGCATTCTTGTGTGTGCAAATGCATGAAAATGTGAACCCGTGTGTGTTTATATGCAAGCGTGAGCATGCATACACACGTGCATTTTGTGTCCTGGATGACAACAAAGTCTATTTTGATTTAGGGTGTGAACAATTGTTAAGAACACACGAAAAACGGGGTTTCTTTGAAGAGAGTCTGCGAGTCTGAATATCTTATGCCAACAGACCTTCCTTTCTGGATCGTGGATTTGAAACCACCAGACTAAGCCGCAGAAAACGGGAGAATCAGCTTGAAACTTGGTGCCCGTGGAATAAATATACGGGTGCAAAATCATAGAGATTTCAACGAAATGCATCAATGTTCAGATTTTCATTCTATCTTTATTTAAAAAATATATACATTTTTTTGTTTGTTGGTTTCAATATGTATTAGTTTCCAGAGCAGAAATGATTCACCAAGAAGTTAGCCCTTCTTGAAAACACTGAGTCGTACAGTACTTAGAATTGCTCCCTGCGTCTGAGAACAGGAAGAGCCGCCAGGACCCGGGTGTATGGCAGACATTTCCTAATTTAAAACCCTAGGAGAGTAATCCCCCTCTGCCCGGCCCCCTGCCCAGGAAGGTGGGGATATTCCTGACGCATTTTCCCTGGGTCCCTGCTCCTGTCTGCGAAACCTGGCCGTGCAGACACGGTTTTGATTTACGGAGATGCTTGCAAGCTCCTTCCCTTCTCCGAATTTTGCGTGTAGGAACTTCAGAAAGCCGGTAGGGTCGGCCGCGTGGGGGACGGCTTTCCGTCCGACATCTCAGCCCCGCATGTGTGGTCGGCTTACTATTTGTTCGAGGGTGGGAGGTGGGAAGGCCAGTGTTTACTCTCGTTTTCTATTTCCCCGATGTTACGTTTCTCCAGGATTTGTGCAAAGAATCCCCAAGTCTTAGTGGTTAAAACATATGTCGATGTTCATGTGTATATCATGTATATTTATATCCTCTATAACTCTATCTAGGTATTTCTATTTCTCTATCATGTAAATCTGTATCCAGATCTCCCATATCGGTATCTATATCTATGTAAGTATGTCTATATTGGTATCTCTATCTGTATGGACATCTGTATCTGTATGGATATTTGTATGTATATCTGTGTCTGTTCTGTATCGATGTCTGTATCTCTATTTGTATCTGTATCTATCTGTGTCTGTTCTGTATCGATGTCTGTATCTCTGTTTGTATCTGTATCTATCTGTGTCTGTTCTGTATCGATATCTGTATCTCTATTTGTATCTGTATCTATCTGTGTCTGTTCTGTATCGATATCTGTATCTGATCTATATTTGTATCTATATCTCTATATCTGTGTCTGTATCTGTATGTGTATCTATATTGCATCTGTATCTATATGTATGATCATGTCTCCTTCTACCTATAACTATATATAAAATTTCTGTATCTTTATATTTATAAAATATAAACGTACGTATCCCATATTCTTGGAAGTTAAAAAAATACGTAGTAACACATGGTTTTTAAGGAAACACGGGATGAGAATATTATCCCTTAAAAGCAAAGCTGATCACTAGCCCAACACAGAGGTGGTACGGGGGACCACGTGCATGGCTTTGGTATCTCGTCCCTGAGGATAGTCCTTGTTTTTCGGATGCTCCTCGCGGCCAGTGCCTTCCAGGGGCCCCTACGTCTGTCCCCGCCTGCCGTCCTCCACGTCCCGCCTGGAACTCACAGCAGCTGTGCTGGGAACTGAAGGGACGTTCCGACTTGCCTCGCAATGGAGCATAAGCCCATTCCCACTCTCACGGTTCTCTCTGGACTCCCAGGCGGCCAGGAGGGATTGGGCAAGCACCCTCCTGTGAACCAAGATAGGTGAAGAACCACGCCTGGCTTATTTCCCCGTCCACTCGCGTCTGCATGATTGCAAAGGGCGGCCTGCTTTCTGCACGGAGCGTGCGGGGACTTCATACTGCAGGCTGTCCACCCGTGGTCTGTGCACAGGACCGTTCACAGGCGAGAAGTCCCTGGAACTTGCCGAGCCCCGCAAACCACATCTGCATTCCCCTCCCTGCAAACCAAAGGACACGGCGGTGACCAGAACTCTCCGTCACGTTACGCCGTTCCCGTGGCATTCTTCCCTGATTTTGTTTTCCCTCCTGTGTTTCAAAGATATATTTCTATCCCTCTACAGTTTCAGGGTGTTTTCTTTACTTGGGAGGAATCATTCTGAGTCATTAAAAATATGTATATGTTTGCACAGATCTGGGTCTCAAGGCAATGCTTGAAATCAGTTTATTTGGGAGCGAAGTATTCTGGGCCTCCGTTAGCCTGGGTAGACATTATTTCTGTTTGAGACATTCTTGGTTTTTAGACCACAAAGGGAGGCCTGCGAGGGTTTCCTGGACCCTGTGGCTTCACGCCGTCCAGACCAGGGAAGGGCAGGGCCAGTCAGAACGCTCTGGATCTTATTTCCATGGGGTTTCTATGTCTCTGGGTCACAGGAAACACAGGCGTGCCCATGGGATCATCCATGTGGGAAAGCGCCAGCGTGAGTCCTGCCGCGGCGTGGGACGTGAGCTTGGACAGGCCATCGGGCGCTGCTACAGGCGGACAAGTAGCTTGTGGAGTCCAGCCACTCTGTGATAAGTGATGCCGGACTCATGGGCCTGCGTGGGGGACACTGTGTGGGGGCCACTGAGCGCCGGCCGCTGTCGGGCAGGCCAGCACAGGTGCGTGTGTCTGTTGGCTGCCTCCCCACCCACTAGACCAGGCACGATTCTGCACACACCTGTGACGTTGCTCACAAATGGAGAGATGCGAAGAAAATAAAAAATAAAAAAGGACCCTGTTTCGAAAACCATTGATCTGTGCCCGTAATCTTTCCGAGGCTGATCTGGAGCTCTCTGCCCTGCCTGTGATTTGTGGCCCCAGCAGCATCCACGTGGACACTGGAGGACATGTGGATGGTTCCGTATAAACACCAGAGACCTCCCTGCGTCCTGGAGCCTGGCCCTCCAAAAAACAGAACAGAACAAAACAAAAAACAAGAAAAAAAAACAAAAAAGGCACAACAACAAAAAAAGGTCTTTTTTTTTTTTTTAATGATCTGTTGTTTTTTTTTTAATCGCCTTTTTTTTTTTCTTTTTGGGAGGAGAGTTTCCGAGTTTTAAGTACCTTGTTTATGCATGCCATCCCAAGAAGCCCCCAACTCACACACATACTCCTTTCCTGGCCCCGACAGCCAAATGTTCACTTTAGCAATTGAGTCCTTCATGTTCAAAAAATTTTAAAACATTAAAAAAAAAAAATTTGGTGCCACATTGTGGATTCTGCCCCCAAAGGTGTGGGTTTAGCAATAGGCACGAGGCCTCACGGGCAAACTTTGCCCTGTGTCCCGGGCAATTTGGTCCCGAGGACTCTGCATGCTTTTCAAGGGGGAGCAGACATGCCTGGGCTCGGTCTCATTCCAGGGTTTTGACGTGAAGGAGTAAACGCAAGCTGCTGAGGAATTTCGTTTTTCCCCGTGGCAGGGGCAGGATTCTTGCTTTCTTGCGTGCTGTTTTTCTCTCTAGGAAGAGGGGGGGAGAAAAACCAATAAGGTGGGGGTGAAGCCAGCAGAGGTCGGAGGCACTCTTTTCCTCGGAAGGGGTGTGTGGAAATTACAATGCATCTGGGGGCCAATTTCCATATGGGTGCAATGTGCCTTAGACTTTACTGATGCAAAGGGACACAGGGAGTGAGTGTCTCGTGGCAGGGGTGGGGGGCAGCCGGGAGCCGCGGAGAGGCGTCACCTGCCCCCCCTGCAGGAGGCAAGAGGCCAGGCTGGGTGCACCAAGCATCCCGGGAGCCCAGCAGCCGGGGGTGTCCCCCAGACCCCTCGAGCAGGCAGCAGCTGGAGGAGGACGCGATGCACCCCGTTCCCCGCACCTCCCTTTTCATTGGAATGCACTTCCCGCGTTCCGGTTTGCCCGAGAACTTCCCCTGGCGCCCCGCCCGCCCCGCATTTGCATCTCGGTCCTCATCCTGAATTCGAGGAATGCGATTCAATCTTATTCTCCCGACGGTACCATTAATATTTTAATTTAATCCGAATTTCTTGAACTTGCTCGCCACCCTGACTAACCTAGTTACCTGTCAGGCTCCATCAGCTTGTCATATTAGAAGGGATTGTCCTCTGAATCTAATCTACTTGAAATGATTTCGTGGGGTGCTGGTCTATAAATCATTTCGGAATCGCCCTGACACGGGAAGGCTTCCGTGGGTAAACAGATCACGCCGGCTTGACTGCAGGCAGCCGTGAACTTTGCTTTATCAACTCCTCATTGATTCCTGCGCGCCGAGAGGTCAGGAAAAATGTTCTCCTTTACATAGAAAAACATTATTAATATAAGCGCCGTGTGCGAGCAAACCTAATTAGGACGCGTTCCGGCCTTCCCCGGTGAGCCTGGCCTGGAAGCCGGGCACACGTGTTTCCACCCAGCCCCTGACGGAGTTTGAGAGGATTCGTTCATTTCCAAAAGGTTGACTTTTTTCCTCTCCAATCAAAGGAGGGGTGAGGGGGGAAATGAGAAGTGGAGTCTAGCAAGGGGCCCAGGGAGGGTTCTGCAGGGGACTGCGGACCGGAGGCTCAGGGGGACAGTGGCGCCAGGTGCCGCATGAAGGGGCCAGGCACCGGGCGGGTGGTTCCCTGGGGTTCACAGGAGCCCTGGAGACACACACACGCAGACACACAGCAGCACGTGCATGCATACCAGCACATGTGTGTGAACACATGCATGCACACACAGCACATGTGTGCAAACACACATGCACACGCAGCAGCACATTTACACACACCAGCACAGGTGTGCAAACACACATGCACACGCAGCAGCACATTTACACACACGCCAGCACAGGTGTGCAAACACACACGTGCACACAGCAGCACATTTACACACACCCACACACCAGCACAGGTGTGCAAACACACATGCACACGCAGCAGCACATGCGTGCACAGTGGCACACGTACACATACGCACACACACATACACACATTAACATGCACACACCAACATATCAGCACATACACACAGATCAGGCATGCATGCACACATACCAGCATATGTCCATGCACACACATTACAAACACATGCACACACACCAACATGTGTGTGTGGACACAGGCATGCACCAACATACAGACACACGCCAGAACATAGATACCGAGCACATGCAGACACACATATTATTAATACATGCACACAGCAAAATTTCAGCACACACACAGCACATAGACACATCCGTATATGCACACACACTCCAGCGTATCAGCACGTACACACACACCAGGCACGCACACACTAGGGCATACATACACACCAGCACACGCACACACCCTGAGCGTGTGTGTGAACACACATATACACTAGCATGTTCACACACACACCCCGCTCATATATACACCCCAGCACACGCATGCACACACACACACAAACACACACACACACACACCGACTCTCCACGAATGTGCAGCTCAGGGAACCAGCAATGACAGGAGCAACGTTACAGCCACAACTACCCAGGTCCAAAGACTTGGGAATGCCTGTCCTGAGAGCTTCTGGGACGTCACGGTTGGAAGCAGGCTGGGCCTGGGCCGCACAGTTTGCTTCCCGCGACCCTGCACACACGCAAGCATTCCTCCCCAAGAAGAGCTTCCCCGAGGAGAGAACACGGGCAGAAATACGTGCACATTCCAAAGAGAAACAAAGTTCCAGTGTCCTGATTGCTTAGTTCTCCGTTCCGGAAGGCGTGTGTGGATCCGTAAAAAGGCTGAGCAGCTCAGGAGGGCGGTGGCGAGGAGAATTACCCTGGGGGTGTATTTTTATACGGAATACTGAATCCCAGCGCCCACTCCCCACCCCAGCCGAGTGCCTCTGCAACGGGCTCGTGCGCACGTCTCCCGACGTCTGGGTCCTGATTTGGTATCAGTGTGATCTTCACACTTTGGAAAACGAAAGCAAAACAGGTTTATTGGCACCAAATGCCAAGCATGTGATCAGAGGCGAGCTAACGAGGTTTTGGAACGGGGTGGGGGGTGGTTTGCTCAGTCTTGTAGACACGGACACAGTTGCTGGTTTGCTCGGAAAGGAAAGCGGGTACACGCAGGAGCTCAAGGCAGACGGGGTGATGGGGCTGCAGGTACTCACAGAGCTGAGACTTGTCTTCAAAACATCACGCAGGACACGCGGCCAGCTCACGGTGAGCTGGGACGGACGAAACTTGCATTTCAGGGGGTTCCTGGTTGGTTCAATCTGTTAATTGTCTACGTTCGGCTCAGGTCATGATCTCGGGGTCCTGGGATCGAGCCCCACCTCGGGCTTCCTGCTCAGCAGAGAGCATGCTTCTCCCTCTCCTCTGCTGCTCCCCCTGCTTGTGTTCTCTCTCTCTGTGTCCAATAAATAGATAAAACCTTAAAACAATAAAATAAAATTGCATTTCAATGCCTGTTGAGTAGAACTGGTCCATTTTTTAAACATTTTTAAAATTACTTTATTTCTTTATTGGAGAGAGAAAGCAGGAAAAGGGGAGCGGCCAGGGAGAGGGAGAAGCAGACGTCCGGCTGAGCTGGGAGCAAACACGTCTGTTTTTTAAAGTGTTGTGTAAAATTGGGTGGCTGCTGGGTCGGAAGGGGGGCAGGTTAAGGGAATGCTCGCTTGAATTTGGTCAACTCTGAATCTTTAAATTTTTCATTATTTTTATGAATTTATTACTTATTTATTTTTTGGAATTTCCCCCCAATATAACCCATCCCTGTTTTTGCATTTGGGATTGAAAGTTTCCTTGGGCTGTGATCACTTTGGTGCTGACCTACGTTGGCCCGCACAATGCGGGGTGAGAGCATCTCCCGATTCCCAAACACTGAGATATCGGGCGATTGAGGGAGGGCAGAGCCCTGGGGGTGCCAATGAGCGAAATTTATGTGAGAAGGAAGCTTGGGCACTTAATGCTGCTTGGGATTGACGTGCTTTGGGGTGGCACGTTTTGGGGGGCGTTGACGAGGAGTCTGGCAAGATCGGCGTGGCTTTCCTGAATGCAGGGGGGTAGGGGGACGTGGTCAGGCTTTTTGAGGTGTCACTGAGTCCTGAACGATGAATTAGACGGGCGGTGGGAAAGCTCGCGATGGAGCCCCATGTGCCCCAAAGGAGAGGCTGACGTTGGCGTTCCCTAGAGACAGGCAAGATTTTTCTCCAACGCTCATTTCCCCGGCCGCCCGTGAGCCGTTGTAAACCGACTTCAGAACCTTCCGGGACGACAGCTGTGTGCAAAGCGTCACGCTGTCTGGGGAAAGGAATCATAGCGTGATGTTCTGTTTTAGCAAAAAAAAGAAAAAAAGAAAAAAGAAAGAAAGAAAAGAAAAAAAGAAAAGAAAAATTAAATTTAAAAATTGTAAAATTTTAAACTCTCTTTTTAAGAAATAAAAATGTAGGAAATTTATGATGTACCAGATGCTGGCTAACTGAACAAAATAAAAAAAATAAATTAATTAAAATAAATAAAAAATGAAAGTCTATGTAAGGCAAATATGAAAACAGGACTTTTTTAAAAAAAATTCTGCACTGTTTAATCTTGGTTGCTATCGAAAGTTTAATCAAAGAATGTGGATTTTTTTTTTTGGATGGGTAAAAAAATGTAGAGTCCAAGCATTTGCAGTCCGTGTTCTCGGGCATGCCTCTGAGATTGCAAAAGTGTTCTTTTCGGCATCCCCAGGCCGTGGCCTTTGGACCCGGGTCTCGTGCGAGAACGGCCAAATTCTTTCCACTGGTTCAAAAGATCCGTGTTGGCCTCGGCTGTGGAAAGCCACGTCTGCCTTCTAAAAATGACGTTCTAAGGTGTTTTTGTTGAATTAGAGCAAAAGGGCATTATGAATGCTATAAACTGGAGTGTGCACGGCTGGACTTCTTTCCTCGGCTTGTCTGAGGATAACTTTAAGACGGGCTTTAGGTCGCGTTCGAGCTGTCGGGTGATGCCTGTTGCTTTCAGGAGGACATTTTCGGATGCGTGGACGGAGGGGCGCCGAGATCCCCGTGAACGGTGGGAAGGGTCTGACCCCCCCCTGCACCGTCCACCAGGCAAAGACCGCCATGCTTTGAATAAACGGTTGCATTAGAAAAACCTAGGTGTGAGCATATTATTAATATACGGTTTTACGTTTATGCACAACAATAACAAAAAAAAAAAACCGATACGGAGGATGAAATCAATTAATGCAGAAGTGGGGATGACGAGGTCTCTCCGAGTACACACCGGTGGGGGGACGAAAGCCCAGGTATGGACCCACACTCCCAAACTTTCATTCGTGTTTATTCCCAGGGTCCTAACGCCCTGGAGTTTCTCCGATGACACCCAAAGCCACAACCCCTGATGATTCATAAAATAATTATTCCGTGCAAGTCTGGGGCCGCATTCTTATTTGAAATATAATTTTGATGCGACGTGTGGAGCGTATGGTAATGACTTGCTGTTGCGAGAATGTATAGAGGTAACTTTTCACAACCAAACGGCTGGTTTCTACCCAGGTGATGGGACGTAATTGAATTAGCCTTTATTTGCCGGCAAGGGGCCAGGAGTGGTGGGTTGGCAAGTAAGCTCCGGGGAGGGTCCAGCCCCCACCGAGAGCTGGGACGGGGGATGGGGTGGATGTCGGAGAAACAGACCCCCTAGTGTTTCGGGGAGGCGTGGGCACTGGTTGGATTTTCGGTGGTTGCTATGTGCCGTTCCCTCCCCTCGGCTTGAAGATACCAGTGGCATTAAGCATTCTCTCATAAATGCGGGGGAAAATAATGACGGGAAGGCTTTAATTCTCCTGCACGATTCTGGGAAGCTGCCAGCCACCCGTTAAGACACGGACAGGGGTGATGCTTTTCACTGCTGTGAATTTCGGGGCCGGCGGCACCGTTTGGGGAGCCTGGGGGGGCCCAGCCTTCCAGACGGCGATGATCTCCACGATTTCCTATTACCCGGACACGGGCACAACACAGAGAGAGCCCAGCTTACTGTGGTCCCGATTAGGCAAACGTCCTGAAGTCCCTACATCTCTCATGCTTTGCCTGAAATCCCATAAGTGACGCCCAACACGGGACCCCAGCAAGAGCCCCACCCGTTCTCACTCTGCTTGGCTGTTTTATGTCTGGCGGTGAGCCCTGAGTTTCAGCTCTTGGGGTATATGAAATGTCCCATACGCACTCTGTTCTCTGCACAATTAAAAATAATAATAATAATGCATTTTGCTTTGATTAAAAAAAAAAGGAAAGGAAGTGAATGAAATCATATCTTCCTTCCTCTAAAATATAGAAAAGCATCTGTATTTCTGTCTCTGTTTCCCCTATGCATAAAACTGGAGGAAAGTGATTCATTGCATTCCCCAGCATCCCGCTCTGTCCTTAATGTGAAATGCATGGGGGCCCATATAGGATTGAGGATCGGGGCGTCTTACTGGGATGTCAGACACTAAATGGCCGTCTCCTCCTCCATTGTCCCCATGGTTGCCGGTGACAGAGAGGGAACCAACTTCCTCCGTCCTCTCCAGCATGGCTCAAGGAGCAGCCTGTCCACCGACATGGAGAGCGTCTGCTCACATACGCACCTTTGCAAAAATGCAAACCCACGACCCATGAGGACCCTTCCTCCCCGAGGCCCCCTGAGCACCTCCACAGTCTCCAGATCAAAGAGAGGAGTCCAGGGAGGTCTGCACGTCAGAGAAACAGGGAGACCCTTTAGGAAATTATGTCCCCACGATGCCCAGTTACATTCCAATGTAATAAGAAAAATAAATTTTTTTTAAAGTATAAGTGCATTCCTAGCGTGGCCTGGGATAGACTTCTAATCAGAAAATTATTGGTTTCCGTGAAATTCAGAATTAGCCGAGCGTGCTGTTGTTTTCATGGCTAATGCAGATAATTCTACCCCAGAGCCCCCCGGGGAGGACGCATGAGCCTCGTCCCTCCGTGAACAGGTGCACAGAGGTGACTTGGGGGTTGGGGGGGAGTCCAACCCCATTGCAAAACCTCCGTCCCCTGCACCACGTGCATCTTCCCCAGAGATGTTCCAAGGGGCCCAGTCAATAGGCACAAAGGCACGTGTGCGTATGCATGCAAAGGGAGGGCTGCTGATCCCAGAGGGCCATCCCCTGTGCACCGTTTCTGGAATATTCCGGAATATTCCAGAACCATGCTCTTGAACCCAGCTGGAAACAAAGTCAGAGGAAGCCAGAGCTTCACATTCCAGAGAGATGAACCTGGCAGCCTGTGGGTCGGGACACTCAGCAGCGTCCGGGGAGGGGAGGTGTCCCACCGGCACGCAGACCACAGCCCTGAAACCAGCACACCCACCAGTCAGGACCCTCCTAAGCACCATTTTAACAAATCCTACTTTCCCATTTTTCCCCTTTTTAAAAAATGGCGCTCAGGACTGTGTGACATTTCTCAGGATTCGACGTGATAACCCATCCTGTGTGTTTGGTCTTGCTGCCGTTTATAGGGAAACTCTGCTAATTCAGAAAATAGGAAAAGAGGCATTTTGAAACCCCCAGCAGGACGTGGGGTCGGTCACCCCTGCTCAAGGCGACACCATGCATGGCGGGAAATATCTCTGTCTTCCCCACCCGAGCAACCCCACGTGTAGCCACAAACCTGGCCGGACGCTCTGGGGAGCCCGCACCATGGAAGGTGGGCTCCCTCTGGCCAATGTTGCAGACGCCAGGCTTCCCAGTGTGGGCGGGAGAGGAGCCCCCATCACGCATACGTCTGAGAAAGCCCGGGACCGGCTCGGAGAGGGCACGATGCAGCCGGCACCGTGCTCGCAAGGGGAGGGTGGACGCCAGCCAGGAGCCAGGTGCCCAAGGGGCACTGGGGACGTCGACCGTGTCTCCCTCCATAGCCGACAGGCAACAACAGAGACCCAGACCAGGACCTGTGTGGGGGTGTGTGTGTGTGTGTGTGTGTGTGTGTAGGAGAGTGGAAACAGGTGTGAGCCCTAAGAAGCCACCTTTCCTGGGAACACTATTTCACGGTGCATTTCCTAGAGATATTTTCGGTGTCTGCGGGACGTGCCTCAGCCTCTCCCTTTGCGTGTCAGGCGGGAACAACATCCCGCCTTGCACCCTGGGAGCATTGGAGCTCCTTCCCCAGAAAGTCCGGTTTGCAGAGCAGCTGCCAGGATGCACGGGACGGAGGGAGGCACACATCTCGACCCATGTGTAATGCAGGAAAAGTGCACGTTTTCATGCATGACGTGGAAACACTGGGTGCACAGGTCCATCCTGCCAGAAATCTCCCCTCCGGTCTCCCAGGCAAGTTTCTAGAAAGGTTGACACTGTGCACTGTTCTCCTCCTGCAGCTGACTAAAAAATCCGCTTTTGTCATCCAGGGCAGACAGGCACCCTGAGGCCCCGGCCGCAGGGTTGTCTCCAGAACTGTAGGAACCCCACTTTGGAGGGTGGGGAGACCTCTCAGCTCACGGCTGACGCCCCAGTAGCAGCTTTCTGGGCTTTACGCCCACGTCCGGCGAGCTCCCGGGGAAGATAACGGATCGCTTGTACTTTTGCAAAATTGTTGTGAGATATTTCACCGATTGTGATGTCAAATGAGCCAGCTCGCTGTGATGCCCGTCTTCCATAATTAAGTATTAGATCAGGCCTGCGGTTTCGCGTTCGTTCTGTAGCTCTGTGTCTCCTCCGGCGGCTGAAACGGTGCTGGGACCGGTGAGCGTCTGCGTTCCAGCCTGAGCCCGGCCGACGTGTGTCTCCGGCCGAAATTAAAAAAAAAAACAAAAAAACAAAAAAACACATCGCTAGTAAATCTACATTTTATATTTTTTGCCTCGATGAGATTTTTTTCAAGGCACCGAAGAGAAAGAACACAGCAAGGCCCACGATGGAAAACTGATTTTTTTTTTTTTTTTTGGTGAGTTTGCTCCTCGTTCGTGTGTGTGGCCCGCAACCCAGAGGCAGGAGAGGGCAATAAAGCTGCGTGTGCCCTTCATTCCGAGTCAGTGCTTTTGCATTTCGATTTACACGCCACGAGACGTGAGTGTCATCTCCCGTGGGGCATGGCGGGCGACCTAATCTGGTGAAGTTGGAATCGGGCAACCAAGAAAATTCTCGAGAAGGAAGGGAAAGGCAGTGTGAAAATGGGATTGAGGGTTTTCCCGAGCTGGAGACCCGGAGATGAGCCGTGTCTTCTGCGTGGTGCTGGTGCGTTCTGGAAAACGTCGCCGTGGCCAGGCCTTTCCTGCATGTGGCATCGTCCCTGGGGCCCATGCCGCCCTGATGTTTTTGCAGCTGGACAGTAATTGGGTTAGGGGACAGTGTGTCTCTTGGGGGTTCCCCAAGCATGTAGCCTGGCGTGTGCACCCCAGGTCCCACCTGCTGCTCTGTGGCTGGAGGCCGTGGCTGCTGGTCCCTGCAAGCAAGCGAGCTTCCTGTGAGGATACGTTTGCAGGGGCAGGACCCTACCCAGCTCCGAAGGCGCAGCAAGGAGCCGGAATCTGGGGCTCAGACCCAGGGCACAGACCCTTCCCCAGAAAGCTGACAGAGGGGACGAGGACCCGCGCTCGGCCACGTCTCCAAAGCCCAGATTAAACCGGCTCCTTGCCAAGCTCCTTAATAGCACGCGTCATGAAAAATACACAGAACCAGCCCTTTGCAAGGCTTCTGTGAGTGATGCGCACAGGGCCGCAGGCAGCTCCGTCACCCGCTGGCTGAAGGCAGCGTTTCGGGAACGGGGTCTGACCCTTCCCGGGGACGCGGGCAATCACGCAGATGGATGTTTCGCTCTGGGAACGAGACTCCTCGCATCTCCGTGAATGCGGACACGTTGAGAGCCTTCTCGCCATCCCCCCCGTCCCAACCGCCCCCGTGGAAGCCGGGGCGATATTGTAGGAGGGAAACTGTCTGGGAGAGAAAATTGTTTTCAGCGGTCCTGGGCACCATTTGAATATTAAAGAGGGAGCCCGCAAGCTTGCCCTTGGAGCTTAGGAGGGAAGCCCTTCTGAGCACACGGTCTGCGGCCCGGGTTTGGAAGGACGAGCAATGGTTATGAGGTGTTGTAATGCTCTCAGCTGGCTTCCCCCGCGCAGGGTGCGCGGTGCAGAGGACCATCACTTTGGGGTGAAACTGGGGCTTTTAGCAACGCGCAGGAGCAGAGGCGGTGAGCGTGTGGGGGCCGTGGGGGGCAGTCTGCACATGCGCAGGCCTCGGCTGTCATCGGCTCACCCCCGAAGGAAGGGGCTCCGTGCCGTGGCGCCTAATTAGCATGGGTTTTATTGCCCGCCGTTAAAAAGCCGGGTCAACACTCGCAAATGTCATAAAAACAGTCACGCCCCTGGCGCGCCCTGCACTTTGTAAGAGCGTGAATGCCACCCAGTGTTGCAGACCTGCCCCCCTCCCCCACCCCTGCCCTGCACGTCTGGGCCCACCTGGGAAATGCACACAGACAACCGGGCAGGCCTGCCCCTGTCCATGCGCAAAATTCACTCTGCCTTTGCCTAGGCCTCCCCGCATTCATTATCCAACGCGGACGGCGGGCATCAGCACACGCACCAAATTGGTAAAGATACGTCGTCATCAGACACCGCGTGGGCCCACAAGAGGATTATTGGGCTATAAACTTGCAAGGTGGCATCTCGGAAGGGCATTTGCTCTCTTTCTTTTTTTTTTTTTTTATTTTTTAAATTATATTATGTTAGTCACCATACAGTACATCCCTGGTTTCTGATGTAAAGTTCCATGATTCATTAGTTGCGTGTAACACCCAGTGTACCATGCAATATTTGCTTTCCTACGCAGGGCCCCACAATTCATCTGGGGCAGCTGGAGGCCCGGCGTTGGGGTGGGTGGGGAGGGGGGAGGGCTGCGTTCTGTTATCGGAGTCCTGTCTTGTCCTGTCTTATCCGTTGGCTCATGGGTATGTGGGTGGTCAGCCCAGACTGCAGATGCGAGGACTCGAAGACAAACCATACATATAAATTATTTGCAAGCTCGAGGAAGGGCAATTTGACTTTTTATGAGCCCATAACAACATCCCCGGAGATGAGTGTGCAAATTTTCAGAGATCATTGCTTTTTCATGGCCCTGGCACACACCGGAAGGGGCGCCCCAGCTTTTGGATTTCTCCACTCATAAATCAGAGCCACTTGGATTTGGTTTTCGTGTCCGATTTTTGCATGAAATATGTGTATGCTGACCCCTGCTTGAGAAGTCTTGAAGAAATGGGCACCAAGCATCTCGGCATGAGTTGGAGTTCTCTGGTCTCAGGAACCATGTGACTCGGGCCTCGCGGATGCAAACACCTATGTCAGAGCTCCATGCTTCTGTGCAGTCCCATCAGGCTGGGGTCGCTGGTGATGGGTTTGCAGAAGTCGGGCATTGTAGGTGGGAGGGTGATGGGTTCTGGAACAAGAGGGACAAGCTGGCATCCTCTCTCCAGCTGCAGATAAGGACCCCAGGCTGGGCGGGTAGATGCCACTCCACCTTATAACTGTCTGCTGTGTTCTTGAGAACTTGCTTTTCCAGCCCAGTTGGTTGGAAAACTGAACCAATGCGGGGATAGGAGGATTTGTCCTCCTGGGGGATGTGGCTTGAGGCAGTGGACAATGACTTTAGGATGTTGGGTGTGCTCTTTCCAGCTGGAAGGGTGAAGCTGCCCGATCCCCCTTTGTGAGGGGTGACAGGTGAGGATTGAGGACAATGGCACCCACGTTGGGTGGTGATACCAATGCAGATGTTTGGACCAGCACATGGGTGGAGTGGGGGTGGGGAAGATGTGCTCAAAAAAACAAGATGGTGCTCGTCCAAAGGTGAAAGCAACCAGTTCGAAGTCTATCCCAACGACCAAAGCGGTAGCATTTTGAGTAGCAAAGTAAGTAGGGACGTACTGGATTTTGACCCATAGAATAAGATTAAAATGTAGGGTCCATATGGACACAAATAAATGATTCACTCTATGAGTGAATAGACAAGACGGGTCAGCTCTTGATCTAGGACACTTCCACTTATAAACGTAGAGGAAGAGGAGTGGAATTTGGAAGAGATGTGTTGAATGTGGACTCAAGCTCTTCTCACATGGAGCGTGGATTAATGACTCAGGAGACGAAGTGAACGTGTAGACAGTTGGTGGGACATCAGGCATCAAGGAGAAGGATCTCAGTTTCGAGCTGGAGTCATGGACAGGGCCAATCCCAGACAGCACACAGCTGGGAAGGAGAGGCCATTTCACAGGCTTGATGAAGGATTTGTTATCCCCCACCCCATGTCTATGAACAGCTCCAAGACTACAGTGAATACACAAAAATGTTTTGTGTTTGGCCTCAAAAGGTCCTATTCAGGGTCATCATGTTGTTTCTGTGCAAGACAACACGTGCTATGTGAGGCAGGTGGGAAATGGTGCGTCTTATTCCCATCTTACAGGTAAGGAAATGTAGATGAAAGTTTGGGATGGCTTGGCATGGTCCTCCAAGGTGTTGTGTGGGAGTCTAAGCTCTTTCCTGCTGGTTTGGGGGTCTTGTGGGGCAGGGTGGTGGGGGAAGAGTTTGTCTTGTGGGTGGACACCACCTGGGGTGGCCTATCCAACAGCACTAAGGATAGAATAAAGGACAGTGGGGCCTGGACAGGAATTTGGGGAGGTCAGGGTATGCCCCAGTGTCAACTTCTCATTGGAGATGCGGAGATGTCCCTTTCATCTGGAAGAATGCCCTGGAGTCAGGACACAGAGGGGTTGACTTCTTAATTCCCCTTCAGCCATATCACCCTCTCATGTGTGACCACATATCAGGCTGAGAAATTAGGTCTTTGATGAGGGTCAATACATGTTGCACGTGCCATATTTCCCCTTGAGCTTGGAGTTGTAAATATGAGCCCATAATTGCATGATGGAGGATTCGTATTCAACGTAAAGCCTGCTCTGTGTGTGTGTGTGTGTGTGTGTGTGTGTGTGTGTGTGTGTGTGTCTGAATAAAATCTCTCAGAATTCCTGACACTCTGGTACTGATGCTAAACTGCAAAAGGTCAGGGAGGGTCAATTATTTTGGTAATGAAGCTAAGTAGTGAGTCTGGAAATGCCAACCCCCAAGCCTAATGCTTTTTTCTTGTTTTCTGAGCAACCTGACTGAGGAAGGAAGGAGAGGTAGGAAGGAAGGAAGGAAGGAAGGAAGGAAGGAAGGAAGGAAGGAAGGGAAGGAGGGAGGGAGGGAGGGAGGGAGGGAGGAAGGAAGGAAGGAAGGAAGGAAAGAAAAGAAAGAAAAGGAAAGGAAGGAAGGAAAAAGGAAAAGAAGGGAAAAGAGGAAGGAAGGATTGAAGGAAGGAGGGGGAAGGAAGGAGGGAAAGAAGGGAGGAAGGAAGAAAGGAAAAGGAAATGAGGAAAGAAAGAAGAAAGGAAATGGAGAGAAAAAAGAAGAAAGGAAAGAAGGAAGCAGGAAATCCACCTTCCACTTCCATTATGTCGATAAGCATGCAGGTGGAGGATGGAGTCACACGGGAACCACCCAAACATGTATGTGAGATGGAAGACAACACACTTTCTGCACACATGCAAAGCTAAGAAAGGACTCTGGCAGTTGGGTTTATGCACCCAATGGTGATTGATATCCCAGTGATGTTGCTTTTATTGATGACCTCAAGTGGCCCTGTGCACCACCTGCTTCCATATCTTCAAAATGACTTATGATGGTATAAGCCAATCAGCCGGACTCCATTAAAACATGAACACTCGAGCCAATGCTTCTTCTCATGATCGCAATTGTGTTTGTCATTGGGAACCCAAATGGACGAGACCAGGGTGGTCATTAGCATGTTTCACTATTTGTTTATCCTACGTTCCAGATTGTTCCCTTTCTTTCATTCCTCACCCCCTTTGACCACCGCTTTCAGACATTTCCCACCGTTGAAAACAAACTTGCCAAACACACGCCGTCTTGTCCTTGTTAAAGACCATTGATGATTGTTCAAGGTATTACCACCATGTTTTCTGGCAAAAAAAAAAAAAAAAAATTAAATCCAGTTGTGTGAGTATGCGAATAATGCCTCCAAGGACAGCGAGCCGATGTGTGGTTGGCCAGCATTCATGGTGAAGTGACGGAGGACGAATGTAGGAATGCACCTTGTGTTTCCATTGGTCACAGGGTATGTTCTGCTATCATTTTAGGCGTGAGTTACGCCTTTCAGGTGTCAAATTGAAGGTGAAGACAATACCCCCAGAAGGGAGGGTTGCCTGGGTTCATGCCAGATATGAGAAATGATGGACAGAACCAGGTTTGAATGAGTAACAGTCTAAATATTTGGAGTCTCTCTGGAGAACAGGAATTCTGGGTCTCCTCTAGCTTTGTTTTTTCTCTCTCTCTGACCCAAAAGGAATGGACGTAGCATGAAGTGAAAGCAATGGACGCCCCTTGATTTTAGTTCCAAGTACAGAGAGTTCACAAGGGTGGCTCCTGGCATTGTGTTATTTTTATTTTGACCAGACACTCATGGTTGAAGACAATGGTTTACCTAACTATTTCTCACTGAATCATAAGCTCCACGAGGCTGGAAATCTGAGTGTCTGATCCAATGATTCATCACCAAATCCATGCCTGTGGATTCCGCTTCCTTAGGAAGCCCCTGGATTGGGCAGACCGAGGAGAATAGGAGGGAAAGGAGAGTGATGACAGTTGTCACCACACTAGTCTTTCAGGAACACCTCACTTGTTCTGAGAAGGAAAATGTGCCATTGGTCAACGGAGATCCTCACACGGAGTATGGTGCAAAGTCTTTGAATGGTTGGTTCACTTGGGTGCACCCTGTCCTATGTACCCACTTCCCCCAAATCCAGTGGGATTCTGTCTCCTAAAGGCAATTCAGCATGAACAGGGAGGGGAGGTTTCCCCAACACGCCTTTGGGCTTCTACCCGTTTGGCGGATGGCAGTGGAATGTCCTGGGAGGATGAGGAAGGGCTCCATCTTGCTTGTTGCTAGTGCCTTCCGCAGGGGGAGAGAGACAAAGGCAGGAAGGAAAAAGGCTTTCGTGGGAAAGGAGGTAAGCTGGGTGTCGCGTGCAGAAGGGCAACAGCCGTGGGATGTTCATGGATTGATGCCAGCCTCAGCCTCGGCACTGTAAGCCCTCAGCCTCCAAGAGACTATCTCACGTCACCAGCCTCCCGCAGCACTAGCTAGAGTCCTTGTTTCAGAAAGTTACACTTTCCCTGTACTTTTCCTCCTCCCTGTCATTAGCTGGAGCTTGAAAGGGCAATAACTCTAATTGTCGATCCTGTGGGGTACACACAGCCCTGTCCTGACCTCGCTCCCCGTGCCAAAGAAAATGCTGGATTACATTGCGTTTTCTTCATGTTCATTTTCCTGCCCACTTAACAAAATTATATTCAATGAGCTGTGGGAGAAATCCACATCAACGGGCCATGTAATGCAATTTCTGGTATATATTCAGGAAGGGGGAAAAAATCCTACATTTTCTTTCATTTCTGTCAAAATCAATCAAATTGTACGAAACTGAACAGAATCTCTTAGAAATAAGCGTCCTCTGCATGGTAACATGCACATATTTAAGAGGTCTCTGTTTTAGTTTTTTTTAATCATGCCTAATTAGTTTTTTTTAATCACCCGCACAACTAAGGCTCTCGCCTGCATAATTTATGACATAGAGGGGCCAGTGTCAGAAATCAAATGTTGTAAATTAAAAATAACAAGTTTGAGACTAGTGATTCAATTAAAACCCTAGAAAACATTGGATTATGCATAATTGAGAGCTTGTACGCAGAGAAGCATGTCACGCTTGTCAGTTTGGATGGGAAGATTGGATTGGGGCTGTCAGGGGTATTTAAATCAACTCGGTAAAAAAATCACAAAACAAAGGTGATGTTTATTATTAACTTCCAGTGTTCAAAAATAACACCAAGGGGTCTTTAAATTCAATGCTTAGACGACAAGGCTTTATTTTGAGGGGAAGTTCCAAATTTCAGAGGCTGGTTGACCAAGTGAGAGGGTCCCACTGTGGTGGTCTGAGGGTGCTCCATTTTGGGCATTTGCAAGACAGGGCTGCCCTGAACAGACTGAGGTACCCTCCCTAACAGGCCACAAAGAATCCATCTGGGTCTCCATTGTCCAAGCAGTCCCACCCCTGCAATTTTGCTTAATAATGATGAAGACTTGTCTACACATTTGCTTTCCAAGGGCACACGCACGTAGGGTGGTGATTTCTATGGAAGGGTCTGAACTCTGGCACAGAGTTACGATGGTCTGGATTGTGTTTCAACGTCCCAAGGGTGAAGACGTAACTCGAATGCAACTCAAAAATCCAGGAAGCGACCGGAATGTCCTAGAGAAGAAGGGACCCTTGGTGAGCATGAGGAATGTCAGAGGGGCATCAAGAATGTCCTTGTGAAGTCATGGTGCTCCGAAGCAGAGGGGAAGGCAGGAATTCCTCCCTCTCCACCCCATATTTGCCAAGAACAAGCAGGATCAACGCAAAACCATAGAATCACATTCTGGAAGGTGAAGTTGCTCCATTCTGCATTCTGGGGCTGAAGGAGGTGGAGATATGGAGGCCTGAGACATGAGGTGTCATGGTGTATCCTTCACTCTGGCTTCCTGGCAGGTGGGGAGAGACAGGGTCTTGTCAGAGAAAGGGACCCACCAATGGGCCATGTATTTTCCCTAAGCTGCTCTAAGGGACTTTCTTAGGAGCCCAGGCACAGGACAACCTAACAAGGACCACACAGTTTGGCTGAGAAAGGACCTGGGACCACAGTTCTTGCAAATAGCTCTCGGGTCAGCGAGAACAGACCTCATGGCTGACAGGTGCATAGGATTTCAGTGGACTGGATAAGCAGTGTCCAAGTCACTGGGGTACAAGGATACCTGAGTACATACAAGTGGGGCTTGGAGAAGAGCCCAGACCACACCTTTTATGGCTGATCCTGCCCAGTGACTATTGGGGATGGGTTTATGCGGGGCTTCTGAATGGATGGGTACGGTGTTCCTAGAAAAGTCCACATTTCTAAGATGTCCCAGCAGAGCAACCCTGCGCTCACACATCTCCCTGCCTTGTGTCTGGCATGATAGCTGGTGGGTAATGCCACCAAGCTGACGGAGACTCAGTTTCCCCACATTTGGGCAGTGAGGATGCTTTCCATGCAACGCAGCCCACCGTTACTGAGCACCGGGAATGTCTGAGGCACTGGACAAGATGGATGGGGTAAACCTAGGTGTCTGAGGGAGACTGTAAGTAAGCAAATCAATGTAAAAACAAGTGGTTTCAGGTAGAGGTAACCACAAGGAAGGGTATGACATGCTGTGAAAAGTACCTGAGCTTGGTACGAATCTTTTATTTCTCTCCCTACTATTTTGTAGAGGTCTGACTAGACACCTTCCTAGCTTTGCTAGATTTTTCTCAAATATTAGATTTTTATGCTGTTATAAATGGTATAGACTTACAAAGTTAATTCTTTGTTGCCAGGATAGACAACTGCTGTGGATTTCTTTTATATCAATGCCCGTATCCAATGACCTTCCTATATTCCTTTTTCATTCTAATTTATCTGTAATGGTGAAATGTCTACATTCATTTTATGCATAAGCAATGGCAATTTTTTAAAGATTTTATGTATTTGACAGAGAGAGAGAGAGAGAACGGGCACAAGCACAACGAGGGGGAGTGGCAGAGGAAGAGGGAGAAGCAGACTCCCCGCTCGGCAGGGAACCCAATGTGGAACTGGATCCCAGGACCCTGGGATCTTGACCTGAGCTGAAGGCAGAGGCTTAACCCACTGAGCCACCCAGGTGCCCCAGCAATGACAATTTTTTTTCTTCTTTTCCTTCTCTGTTTTATGTTTTTGTTTTGTTCTAGTTTTACTTATTTATTTAAATTTTTTTTCTATTTCTGACTAGGACCTCCAATACCACATTAACAGAATGAGGGAGAGAGAGGCCATTGTCTGGCTACCAATCTTTAAAGATTTCAGCATTTCAAAATTAAGTGTGATGATTATTGTAAATCTTTTCTAAATACCCCTTATCAGATTAAGGAAAGTCCCTTATAGTTCAAGTTTTCAAAAATATTTCTTTACTTCTTTATACCATGAATACATGCTGACTTGGATCGATTCTTTTCTGCATTAATTGAGGTAATTATACGGCTTTTCACTTTTGTTCTGCTAAGGTGGTGATTTGCATTATTAAACCACTTTCCATTCCTAGGCTAAACCCAATTAAGTATGATGTGTTATCTTTTTTTAATGTTGCCAATATTTTATTTAGTATTTTTGTATCTATGTTCACAAAAGAGATTGCCCTGCTATCTTTCTTCCTGGATTTCAGTGTGAGGGTTATGCAAGAGACATAAAATAAGTTATGACTGCTTCTTTTTTTTTCTAACCTTTGGAATATTTTGAGTAATATTGGCTTTTTTTTCCCTTAAATATTTGGTAGAATATACAGGTAAAACCTTTTTTCTCTAGATTTGTTTGTATCGGATGATTCAGTTACCAATTCAATTTCTTTTGTGGTAATAAGACTTTCTGTTTTCTATTTCTTTGAGTGTCAATTTTAAGATACTGCATATTTCTAGAAATTTGTTCATTCTATCTGTTTATAGGCATAAAACTGTTCATAATATCTTCTCATGATTTTAAGTGTTTATAGGATCTGTAGTAATTTCCCATCATTTATCTGGGATATTACTTCCTTATGCCAGCTCTAATTTTCCTGATCAATATCACATTTTTTTTCATATTACTGACTTTTGACTCTTCACTGTTCTATTTTATGCATTTATTTTCCTCTTGATTGATTCTGATTTCACTTCTATTATTTTATCCCTACTAATTTATGGGAGTTTTTGCTGTTCTTTTTCTAATTTTTAAGAAGGTTGCTTTGTACATTGATATTTTTCAAATCTGGTTGACTTTGAATTTTGCCTTTTGCACTCAGTGTGGCTTTGAGTTGCATTCCTAATGTTTTGATTTGTTTTATTTTCATTACGTTTCAGTTTATAGTATTTTCCAATGTCTATTATGACACATGAGTTATTTAATTTGGAATTTAATTTGGACCCATGAAAATTTAATTTCCAAACATATGAACATTTATATGCTTGGAAACACATATGTACATAGACATAAATCTTTCTGTCTCTATGTGTGCACGCACACACACACACATACACACACACACACATACACTATCTTAATGTGTGCTTTCTACTTGTCTATAAAATTTTTATGTTTTTGTTTGTTTTCTTCTTTTGGAACATTGAAGTTTTAATTTTTTATTATAATTACTCCTATCACCACCACTATTAACTAGGAAGTCATATGTCTTTTACTATTCTTGGGAAGATTATCTATCCTTGAGTTTTGCCCTTGGGAAGGTTATGCCCTTGAGTTTTCAATGTCTAACATTAATTACTTTTACTTTCTTTCTAGACAAAGAAAATACCTTAGAACATTTAACTTCATTTATGTCCCCCTGATTTATACATCATTGTCGTGCATTTTAATTCTCTGTACATTTTAGCCCCCTTTAAGACATGATTGTTTTATAACACCAATATTTATTTACAATTACCCACACAATTTGGCATTTTTATCACTTTGTGATTAAAATTCACTTCATTCCTTCATGAATTTTAATGTTATATTTGGGTCATTTCTCTTCTGCTTTGAGTTCTCTTTATCATATTCCCTCTGGTAGAGGTCTGTTGGCAGCATATTTCTTCAATGTTTGTTTCCTGAAAATGTCTTGCTTCAACCCACTGGAAAGTCTATGTCAAGATTTTGCTTGCTAATCAAACATTGTCCCATTTTGCTCAAAAGAAAGGCTCTGAGCTAAAGCCAGTTTTCTTAGTACTAAAGGGACAGACCTTATGAAGAAAAATTGAGCAATGTTGAGAAGCTGTCCTGGGAGCAGCTGTGTTTTCTACATTCTATAGGTGCTGGTCAAGGTGTAAGCCAATGTGCCCTCCACCTCCCAGGTTAGCTCTGCAATGAGGGGAAGGAGAAAGAAAAGTAGGGAGACACAGAGAGAAGGATGGGGAAGGAGACATGGAGAGGGACACACAGACCAAGAGGAGAGATAGAGGGAGGGATAGAAATAGAGGTAGAGGGGCACCTGAGTGGCTCAGTTGTTAAGCATCTGACTTTGGCTCAGGTCATGATCTCAGGGTCCTGAGATTGAGCCCTGTGTCAGGCTCCACACTCAGCGGGGAGTCTGTTTCTCCCTCTGCTCCTTCCCCTCTCCCCATGCTCTCTTTCTCTCTCTCTCTCAAGTAAATAAAATCTTTTAAAAAAAGAAATAGAGGTAGAGACTCAGAGAGAGAGGGAGACAGGAGAAGTGGGAGGAGGAGGAGAAGGAGG
The DNA here is from genome assembly GCF_023065955.2 of Ursus arctos. NCBI lineage: Eukaryota > Metazoa > Chordata > Mammalia > Carnivora > Ursidae > Ursus > Ursus arctos. Next base: position 30,400,972 of record NC_079874.1, on the reverse strand, counting down.
AGAAAAAGAGAAGGAGGAGGAAGCAGAAGGAGGAGGAGGAGAAATTTGCAGGTAAGGTGTTGTCAGATCTTCAAGGTATAGGCAAGGATGTCAGAAGGTGTGGTGGTATCCACACAAAGCCGTGGCTACCCCTAGCACAGGTCCTAAGTAATTATAGTCTGTAGATAGAAGGACACGGCCTCCATGGATGTCAGGAGCCTGAAGGGGTTATAAGTTCCCAACAAGTATGTGTGTGTCTGGGGACTTTCTCCAGCAGTGCAGCCCTTTGGGGGCTGGGTCCCTAGGTCCTGGGGTGGCCATGAGCACCTGTGTTAGCTCAGAGGAGCCCTACAGTGTGCCTGGGAACCCCACTTTCCAAACCTCAGCAATGCTTTTGCTACTCTGCCTCAGCCCCCTCCCCTCCTGGTAACATGAACGAGATTAGAAGGGGCAACGCTGTGGCCCCCCCCATAACTGATGAAGGCGATGTTAGAAGATCATTTTGTGGTGTGTAAACTCTTCCCATCCCTTCCAAATGGTGACCCTGTTAAAATATTTCCTATAAACTCACCATGCCATCAAGGCATCATCAACCCACGTGCACTTTTCCCCGTGATTTCTGTTTCATCTTTCTTTGATGTATTATTCCTCGAAAGGTTTATTCTCGGAAATCCTCATGTTTCTCCTTCAGAAAAATCAAAGTGTGAAATGTGTTACCGTGTAAGGCAATCTCGAATTTCCCTTCAGATGAGGGGAGGGAGCATTTCATCAGGAATGCCAGGGAGAGGAACCAAAATGAGATCGACAAGAAAAGTGTCTGTAATTTCTGCTGTCCATGAAATCTGGGTGTTCTGGCTGAAAAGTTAGAGAGGGGAAATGCTACACTGCCTTCAAATTAAAAGCAGTTTCATGGGACTGAAAATTGAACACACATTGAAGCCGCAACCAGGTCCATTTTCTCGCTGTGATCAGACTCTTACAGAGTCCTCCACCTGGGACAGATAAAGATCAGATGAAGGTCAGCATTTCAGCAATGGGCAATTAAAATTTATGCTCCCCCCAACATTGTAGGTTTAAGAACTCCGTCCCCCCAACCAAAGGCCTTTCCAGGGACCCAAGGAAACCCAGAGGCTTTAACACTTCAGGCAACTCACTGTAATTTGTATAAGATCTAAGAAGGTTTTGAGACCCTCTGGAGAAGGAGGAAATATTAAGAAAGGATGTCATATGGCTGGCGGTACAAGGTACTCATTTGGGTTTTAATTTATTTTCCTTCTTGTGGATTCAATCACGTATTTTATCTTTCTGACATGTTTGATGTGGGTTGGAGTGTGTCCCAACAAAATTCATGTTTGGAGTACTAAGCCCCATCAGAATGGCGCCTTATTCAGAAATAAGGTCATTGCAGAAGCAGTTAAGGGAGTTTTTAGGTGGTCATCAAGGTGGGCCTTAATTCAGCAGCTGGTATCCTTAAAAGGGGAAATTTGGATATGGACACAGGCACAGAAGGAAGACCATGTGGAACGACACAGGGAGAAGATGACAGCCTACAAGCCAAGGAAGGAAGTGCAGAATGGATCCCTTCCTCATGGCGCTCAGAAGGAAACAACCCTGCTGACACCTTGATTTCAGACTCCTGGTCTCCAGAACTGGGAGAGAACACATTTGTGTTATTGTGCATACTTACTGTTTGTGGTCTTCTGTTACAACAGCCACAGGAAACACCTTGGTTCCATCAGTCTTTGAGGAATGATGACATCATGCAAAACCAACTCAAAAGTTGGCCTGATAAACCCCTAGCTTTATCTATTTAGAACAGATTATGTTCATTTCTAACAAGATATGCTTGGTCTCCAGACTGGAACCCATTTTTCTTCCAGGCTTTGCCTCTGCTTTCCTGGCGAGATTCTCTCAGTCTATGAAGCCCGTTGTTAACTTGGGGTGTGTGGACGTTGGGAGTCGTGTCCTAAGGGCAGAGGGAGGAAGCTCCACCCATTCAAGGTTACTGGCTTCCCACCAGCTAGACAAATTTTTGTAGAGTCTGGAGGATTCGGGTTCTGGATTAGAGAGATACTCCAACATCTGTAAGACGTGGATGTAGAAGCAATGATGACACGATCCATCCACGTTCAGTGGTGACACCATCCATCCATCCATGTCCCGTGGCATCCCAACATTAACCCAACCCAATGTTGTCCACCATGGGTGAAAAATAGATGCAATTTTCTTCCCTTCCTACCTGAATGGCACCAATGTGCAATGTGCACACATTCCTCATCGCACACACACACTCACACACAATGACAAGTTTTGAGAAGCAGAGCCCACTGTTAGTTGTAAAACAAGATAGACGAGTACTCATATTCCAGTAGAAGTGCAGACAAGTGAGTCTACAAAGACCTCTGAGCCATTCCTTGCACCGTGTTGAGTTCTGGTGGGTGGTTTCTGAACCACTGGGGTTACATGGTTGACTTTTCTTAAAACATGTGGGATGAGGTTCACCAAGAGGGTCTGGAAGCCTATTCTACTGTCCCACCAGGCTGACCTTGCAGATGTCCTTCTATCTGGTGTGTGTGTATGTGTGTGTGTGTGCATGTACAGGTGTATGTTTGCATATCAAGAGAAATTTATGGCATCAATATATCATATAAATTAATGGAGATACCATTCATTTGAAAAACTTCCACATTTGCTTAAAGATATTAACTTTCCACCCAGCCTTCTTTTCCGGAGTCTGCACACAAACAAAATCCACATGATATTTTTTGTGAAGAACCAAATGATTGTCCCCAATTCTCTTCTTTCCCCTTTTTAGCATTTAGGTCTAAAAGTCCCTGTGGCTACTTGACCAGATTTCTGAGTGTGTGTGCAGTGGCTCAGGTAGGTGTACAGACGGCTTTGTAGCTGCATGAATCAGCCAGCGATGTCATCACTGGGCAAAGAGGTTCAATGGTCTGATCACTTCAAGAAGAAACCACCCAGGTGTCCTCATGTGGCAGAAATGACACAATGCGATACTTGTTTCTTCTGACTGTCATAGAAATACCACAGACCAGGTGAGTTAACACCACAGGAATTCATCCTGTCCCAGCTCTGGAGACCAGACGGCTAAGATCCAGGCGGGGCAGGGCTCCTGAGATCCAGGCGGAGCAGAGTGGTACTCCCTCCTGAGTCTCCAGGGGAGGGTCCTTCCTGTGTCTTCCAGCTTCTGGGGCTCCAGACATCCCTGGGTTTGTGGCCACGCCCCTCCAGTCCCTGCCTCCGTCTTCACGTGGCTTCTCTTCTGTGTCTGTGTCTCCTCTTCTTTCTCTTATAATAATTCATTAGATTTGGGGACACCCTGATCCAGGATGATTTCAACTTGAGATCCTTCACTTAATCTCATCTGCAAAGATCATGTTTCCAAATAAGGCCCCATTCACAGGGCCTGGGTGGACATGAATTTTAGGGGAAGGGACCCTATTTAACCTGTACATGTCATCTAAACTCTACAGCACTAGGGTATCACATGTGCAGGATACAAAGAGGGTGTCTATATGTGTAAGTCTATGTTTTGATGCCCACCTGAGTTAGCAAATTAAGAAGATGCTGGCCCTTTGGTGGGCTTCTCTGGAATTATCTCAGTGAGGTCCTCCTGGGATGGTCCTGTGTCAGGCTATTCACCCTTTTTCCACGAAAGGGCTTGCTAAGAAGAGTGGGAAGTGGTGTGGACAATCTACCACATGGGGTGGCAAGACTGAGTGCCAAGAAACCATTTCCACTGACCTAAAAGAAGGAAGTGATACTGTGAGGTACATCTTCAGATAATGGACAGATATCAATATTACGGTACATTAAATAATTGCTTAGAAGCTCAGGTTCCCCAATCCAAAACTATGCCAACTACAGCAGCTTACAGAATTCCCAAAATACAACATCAGAAACACTTCAAAGCAAGCAACTCTACCACCGACAACTAGAACAGTGTTAATTAGCAACAATACGCTTTAATCTATAAATAATAAAGTGATTACAGAGCTCCCCAGAGAGGTGTGAAAAAGAAAAACACATACACACAACCACACACACGCAAATCACTTCACAGACCGAGGTCAACACTTGAGACCAAAGCTAGCCATTCCCTTGGAAATCACGTTTGACATTCAACAGAGAGAGCCCCTTTTGGAAGGTAAAAGAAGGTTCCTGAAAATTAAAGCACATTTTAAGGAGATCACCTTAACCTGGTAATAGAGCATGTGGGGTGAGATCGAAGTAGGGTGTTTGGTTCTTGGGGCAATGGGATTCTGGCAGGGGCAAAGTTACTTCACCACTCAGACTAACTGAAGGAAACAATTTTGATTTCATGAAGCGCCTGGAAGCCATATTTGTAAAGAAGAAAAATTTATTTTGAGCAGAGACAACCATTTGAACTAATGATTAGTAAACATTTAGCAAGTAAAATATATGACAGTAAGCATGTATAATGAGCATATCCATTGTAAGGGCTTTTAATTTCTTCTCAGTGCAAATGGTTTCTTCTTCTGGAAATCGATTGATGTATTGATTTACTGAGAAAACGTCTCATGTTTTTCCACACAGCAAAAGGAAAATTCAGTGTAGCCCTTTTGGAACGATCACAAAGTTTGAATCAGAGGTCTCAATTTTGGTGGCATTTACATTTTGTTTTAAAAGAGTCCTCCTAGGGGTGATGTTTGAGGATGTCCAGGGCCCCTTTTCTGGAAGCGAAGCAGATCGTCATGTGTAGAGTGATTTTTTTCATGGATTTGCAAGCTCTTGTGACTGTTAGAAACACCGGGATTAGATGTTTTAGAATACGGTATACAAATTACTGCAATCTGTTGGACAAACGGGACAGAACGTGGATAGCTTCTTATATGAATCACTACTGTTCTTGCCTATCTATCTGTAGTATAAACATAGACTTTTCGCTTCGGATCCTGTATGTTCTCTGAGTCAAAGACAATCTCTTCTCTGTGATGATTTTTTTGCTCCTTTGAGTCACGAAATTATATGGTTACTTATAATTTTTCCATTAGGGGATCTTGCCAGCTCCAAAACATGTTTGCCTTTACATGTGTGCCATGAGGTCTCACAGCTTAGGATGGTGTGACTCATGCAGTGGGTTTCCCCAGAGCTGTTCTCCTGGCCATGTGAGGCCCCCTCAGGGATGTGCCTGTTACAGCAGCTGCAGGGACCCTCAGCGCTGACTGTTACACTTCTTGTGTTTGGGCATTTATGGAGTCCACATCCCCATTCACATATGGAAACCCTAACCCTCAACGGGATGATATTAGGAGGTAGGGTCTTTGGGAGATGATCTGGGTTATCTCATGAGGGTGGGGCCCCCATGATGAGATTAGTGTCCTTGGAAGAAGAGACCAGAGAGCTCTCCACTCCCCCACTCTCCCTCTTTCTCTCATTCTCTTTCTCTCCACCATTTCTTGCAAACATCTGCACGCCAAGAAGAGGACCTCCTCAGAACCCAACCATGGTGGCACCTTGATCTTAGACTTCCAGCCTCCAAGATTATGGGAAATCAATGTCAGCTGTCTATGTATGGCCATCTATGACATTGTGTTACACAGCCTGAGATAACTAATACACACCCTACACATTAACAGTACTGATATTAGAAAACCGCGATGTAGACTCTGTCGTGGGGTCTTTTCGGGGTAAGAAAGGCTTACGGCAAGTACAGAGCAAAGATGCAGGGTTAGAAATACTCTCCTTCAAAAAACTCAAGCAAACACAATAGGATAGGGCCAGGGGCTTATGAGTGGAAACTAGGGAGTCTTTGGGGTGCCTCATTATGCTCTGATAACCCTAGTCAGGGGGTAATGGACAAACACAAGAACTCAGATTCAAGAGCGGGGAGTCGGCTCCATGCCACAGACAAATGATCCCAACCAGCTCCTGATTCTGAAGCTGGATGCTACGTGGACTGGGTATAAAAGTAACGTGTGGAACATGGCGCAAGGGCCAGTGACGGCCTGGTGGCCTCCTGAGGGAACAACGGGGTTTGTCAGCATGAGTTCCTTTCTATGAATAAAAGTAATAATAATAATAGTAGGCTTTGCTATTGGAGATGCAAGGGACAGGTTAAATGCTGCTATGTATCTTGGGCTCACAAGGTGGAGTTGACATGGGGTCAAGGGAAGGATAGCATCACAGGGCTGGGGTTTCCTGGCACCCTGTCTTTCCGTTTACAGACTTCTGTGTCCAATTGTCTGGACTTTATCATTATGCGTTGTGGTCATGCCATCCCATGGCTTTCTTTGTTGTTGTTGTTGTTTTTAGATTGATTGATTGATTGACTGACTGATTTTAGAGGGTGGGAAGAGCAGAGGGAAAGGGACAGAATCTTTAAGCAGACTCCATGCTGAGCATGGAGCCCAACATGGGGCTTGATCCCACGACCCGGAGATCACGACTTGAGCCCAAACCAAGAGTCAGTGCTCAACCAACTGAGCCATCCAGGTGCCCCTTCTTCATCACACGGCTTTCAAAGCCACTCTTGAAAATGGCGCAGAGAGTTCCCTGTCTGCACCACTGTGGGCTTTCCAGTCTGGGGTTTGCAGGCACCTGAGGGGCACCGTGCTGCATGATGGCACAGCTGGTCCCTCTAGGTGTCGTGCACCTTGTCTGGATGTCTGCCCCCGATCCCCCCCGTGCCTACCCCAGAGAGCCAATAACAAGGGGAGGCAGGAAACTACTCTGCCTTATGCCTGCAGTCATCAGAGAGCTGCTTACCGTGAGACTTTCTGTCACTTGGCATGGGTTCCAAGGGCAAATAGATGCACGCAGGGAAATAAATCACATCTCCAGAGTCACACGCCCAGTTTGGGTCGCAAGACAGTGGTTTACATAAGAAATGATGGATAATGGCCTGAGAGCTTCTGCTGATTAATAAGCATTTTCATTTGTGCTTTTCAATGAGAAAATCTTTAAATTAATTAAAGAGGCTTAAGGAGGGGAGAGAACAGCTTTAGAACGCTTTGATTTTCTATCAATATTCTCCACGAGACATATCATCACACGTTTGTTTTTGTAAACACCCACTCCTTATGCCGCAAATATTAAACCCTCGTTAATGTGTTTGCATCCGGCCGTGGCAGGGGTCTGAGGCACTCCCTCTCCTCATCACAGAGCTGAAGCTGGAGCGTGAGCCATCCATCACTGCCCTGGGTGGGAAGACCTTGGAAGGAGTACTGTCTTCTTGCGGAACCTGGTGGAAGGTCCAGGCAAGCGTTGCACAGGCAAACAGAGCTGCTCTGGGGTAGTGGGGCAATTCTGTGTGCAATTAAAAACACATCGGTTTCACTCATGTGAGCGGACTCTTGGCTTTCGGAGCATCCATGTCGTGTAGGTGAGCCAGGAGCCAGGATGGCTTTGCGGGGCCGGCCACGGTTGGGGCGAGTGTGAATAGAAGGGGAGAGATGGGGGGCGCCTGGGTAGCGCAGTCGTTAAAGTGTCTGCCTTCGGCTCAGGGCGTGATCCCAGGGGCCTGGGATCGAGCCCTGCATCGGGCTCCCTGCTCTGCTGGGAGCCTGCTTCTTTCTCTCCCACTCCCCCTGCTTGTGTTCCCTCTCTCGCTGGCTGTCTCTGTCAAATAAATAAATAAAATCTTTAAAAAAAAAAAAAGGGGAGAGATGGAAATGCTAATCATGCGTGTTCAGAGTTGGGGGGGTCCACGTGACCAAATTTGGAGGGAAGCTGCGTCTCATCCCCACCGCCCTTGAAACCCCTCCTGTTTTCTTCTTCTTCTTGTCTTCCATCGCCATGCTGCAAACTCCATGTCACACGTTGGTGTTCATCACCAAAATGCAAGATTGATGCCATCGACACCAGCAGGAACTTCAGTCTGTTTTGCACACTGGGCTCTGTCCCTCTCGTGCCTCGATCTGCCACTGGTATTCTGTAGGTGCTCAGTAAATGCTTGCGAGTTATTCGGTGAAGGAGCACATAAAAATGCACAAAGGCTGCTGAGGCATTCAGAGCAGGGTGGCCTGAAAGAAGGTTCTGCGTGGCTCTCAGAAGGCGTGTGCTTGGAAAGGCAAGACTGGGTCACAGCCCAGAGGGTCTGGAACGCCACGCTAAAAAATTTAGAATTTATATGTGAGACCAGGGATGGAAAATATGTTTTGCATGGTGGGTAGGCTCTGGGCAGGTGCCAACTATAGCAGGAGCGTAATTGGCAAAAGCGATGTGAGGTCCCATCTGGTCTCCCGGGCCCCAGGGCCTTTTAAAGCTAAAGAGGCTGGAAGTGCCTTCATTGGCTCCCCGGATTTTGCCGTGTTGGCTCTGAGTAAACGAGAGCCATCGAGATTTGGGAGAAAGGTGTGGGGAGACGAGTGTGATGTCATAGGGAGGTTATTCCCGGGAGGAGAGGCTCAGGGGAGAGCAAAGCCTCAGGGAGCCGAAGCCGTTAGTCCAGCCAGGAAGTGCTCAGGGCCAGGAAATGATGCTTGGCCTGAGCCTGCGCTACTGATGTAAGAAAAACACAGCTCGAGGGTCTTGTGAAAGCCTCCCTCACTCCCGTCCAAGAAATAAGAGTGTTTATTTTACAAACGCAAAGGGTAAGGACATTAATTCTGAGGGCATTTTGCAAAGCATTATAGCAGCCCTGACAGGGAAATGGCAATGCAGGTTAAACGTTCCCGTGTTCCGATGAGATGGTTAAGTGCCAGGGGCTTGGAATAAATCAGATCGAAGACTCTAGCACGCACACACACATGCACACCCATACATACATGCACACGCACACGCATACAGACATGCACACCTACATGCATGCACACTCAAACACACATACACACAGGTGTGCATATGCACTCACATGCACACAGACACACGTGCACACACACACATGAATGGATACATATGCACACGTACACACATGCATACACACAAACACACACAAACACACATGCACACAGAGATATGCACAGACACATATGCACACATGCACATGTACACGTGTGAACAGATGTATACACATGCACGCAGACACACACAGACACATAAACACACATGCACCCACACGCAGAGACATGCACATACATCCACAGACATGTACACACACGCACACATACACACATGTGCTCGTGCACACACGCATGAATATACATATACATTCACAACATGGCACACATGCATGTGCATCTGCACATGCATATACAGACACAAACACACATGCACACACTTCCACAAGCTCACACATACATGCATGCACACACATACACACTAGAATTTGGGGTTTAATAGAATATGATGGAAACAAACAAGAATCGAAACCAGATGGACATTATTTCCCTGTGTCATGACAGGAGGCCGGAGTGAGGCGTCCAGGGTTGTTACTGATCCAAGATGTTAGGTGTCCTCCGTGCCGTCACTCCACCATCCTCAGTGTGAGACTTCCTACTCATAGTGCAACGTGGCTGCAGGGATTCCAGCCATCATGACTGCATTCCTACCAGCAGGAAAAAGGCGGAGAAGAGCTCATTCTTACTCCCTAAGAAATTAAAGAGGTTTTACTGGCCTGAGACATTTCCGTTTACTTCTCATGGGCCCGTACACCATCACATGGCCGCATATAGACACACAGCAGTCCAGGAAGGTCAATCGTATCAAGTGGGGATGAGTGGCTATTCAGGGACCCCTCGACCTGAGAGTTTCTCTCACCTTCTCACCTCTCTGCTTCCCTCTGTGTTTCAGATGGGACTTTCTCGCTGCAGACAGACTTCCTCCAGGAGGCAACATGGGGGGAACCAGGAGCTGCAGCTCAGGATTTAAACAGCCTGACTCCCCCTCTGTCTCTCTTTCTCTCTCGGGTTTGCTGATCAAATTCCAGGGCAGGACTGAGTAGTCCAAGTTGTACCATATGTTTATCCCTGGAATAATCCCGGTGCTTGAAAAAGGTGCTCAATGGGCAGGCTTCCTGGAGGAAATGACATTTTCTGTTGAACCTTAATGAAATATGTATGTGTGTGTGTATGTGTGTGTGTGTATAATGGAATATTGCATATATAATGGAATATTATATATAATGGAATATTACATAGATACAATGCAATATTATATATACAATGGAATATTACATAGATATAATGGAATATTATATATAATGGAATATTATATAGATATAATGTAATATTATATATATATGATGGAATAGTACATAGATATAATGGAATATTATATATATATATAATGGAATAGTACATAGATATAATGCAATATTATATATAATGGGATATTATATATGTACTGGAATATGTATATATAATGGAATATTACTCAGTCATCAAAAAGAATGAGATCTTGCCATTTGCAATGATGTGGTTGAGACTAGAGGGTATTATGCTAAGCGAAATAACTCAAAGAAAGACAAACACCATATGATTTCACTCCGCATGTGGAATTTAAGAAACAAAACAAATGGGAGCGCCTGGGTGGCTCAGTCGTTAAGCGTCTGCCTTCGGCTCAGGGCGTCATCCCAGGGTCCTAGGATCGAGCCCCACGTCGGGCTCCCTGTTCCGCTATGAGCCTGCTTCTTCCTCTCCCACTCCCCCTGCGTGTGTTCCCTCTCTCGCCGGCTGTCTCTCTCTCTGTCAAACAAATAAATAAAATCTTTAAAAAAAAAAAAAAGAAACAAAACAAATGAGCAAAGGGGAAAAAATAAGAGACAAACCAAGAAACAGATTCCTAACTCTAGCCCACAAAGTGATGATTACCAGAGGGGAGGGGGTGGGTGGATGGAGGAAACGGGACGGGAATGAAGGAGGGCACCTGTCGTGATCAGCGCCAGGTGATTGGAATTGAAATAAAAACTTTAAAAAATTTACATAGGAAATAGTCTTTTTCTCATTTAATCCTTTTTAAATCAATTCCAAAAATGATGTATCACACCACAAACGTACACGGTTCATCCATGTCACATTTGAACGATAAATCCATAAAATAATTGAATGGGGCAATGTGGCGTGGAAATTAAGACTGCCCTTCCAACCAAGATTTGGGGGACTCTTCTTTAAAATGCTTTGGTTTTAGCTTGCAGAACTGGGAGAAAATAAATTTCTGTTATTTGAAAAAATAATCATAATACAATAAAATACTTTGATTTTCATTAAATCCCCCTACAGCGATTCACATGGTCACAGACGAGGGGAAAGAAGTCATTCAGAACTCTCTTAACAAAACCCAAGGGGAGAACAACTCACCTCTTGCAAAATCGCAAAAGGAATGCATTTCACCTTGTTGTGTAAGTGAACAGAGTCGATAGGCTGTCTGCACGGGGTGATGGGAGCTGGCTTAGCTTTGCCTCTGAAAAAAAACATAGGATCTGGGTGTTTCTCTCCAAATAAATGAAATGTTTTCAAAAACCATAATAACCACCACGCTTTCTTTCCGGGATTACAGGTTTTGAGTGCATTTCAACAATCAGGTCCTATAAGCAAATATCCCCGCGAGGGTTGGTTTTCCTGACGGGGCCGGCCAGCCGTGAAATCCTTTTTGCAAAAGGGGGAATACGAAGAGATTTTCCCCGCCACCTGTCACCTCGTCGGTACTGGAGGTGTATTGGTGGTTTGTTTTTAATGCCGTGGGTGCTTCCCTATCACGGGGCGTGTTTGCCTGGAGAAGCGTCCTTCTGCACACGTATGGGAGGGTACGATGTTCACGGCTTTGCATCCACCTACGGGATTCCTCGCTGGCTTCCAAGGAGGGAAAGACTTACCTCGAGGGCTCTGCATTCCTGTTACACGCATTACTTCTCCCCTCCCTGCCCCCCGGGGAACTCAGGGGGGTCAGGATCTTCTCTTCTCCCCGCTCGCTCTTTAAATAAAATATGAGAAACATTGCCCTACTAATGGTTGCAAGCATCTGTGGGCTAAAGGAACAGCATTCCTCTTGCCTCTCCAGACAGCGGCGGGAAGAAGTGAAATCGTTCAGCGCTCGGCTTTCCCCGAGCAAGACCCATCTTCCCGTGCAGGAGGTGGACCCACACCGGTGTGTGGGTGCAGGCTGGAGGCTAAGACTTCACCCCACAGTGTCCTTCTGCGGACCCACGGCTGCCACGCTGGTCCCCGCGCCTCCGTCCACCGACAGCAAAACTTGTACATTTCCCCGGAAGGACGTGGGCCAATTACCACTTCAAATCAAACGCGTTCCTGATGGGTGGGACTGGAAATGTGAAACGCTTTAATTCTTAGATAATTTAATGGTTTGCATCTGGGGCTCTTCACGCGGCCAATTGCTGGATCGCGTTTCTCGTCCAAGAAATGTTTGCAGGCTGTGTCTTGTTTAATAACGATTTAAAGGCTGAAAATAAATGTTTTCCTTTTGGGGGTCCATATGCTCCTCAGCCGGCGTCTGGGGCGGCTGTGCCCTTCCTCAATCCCACTTGCCCATCGCACGCGTAATTGACAAATGAGCACATCTCTCACCCCTCAAGTGGTTTGCGTTTACTTTTAACACAGGCTAATTTTTGGAAAAAGAACATTTAGCTCTTCCCTGGCAATGCCACAGATTTTGAAGGATTCTAGTGTTTGGGTCTTTTACAAAAGGCACTGATGCCCATGAAAGTGTCTTCTCCCTATGGACCCAGGGAATTGGCCTCTTGTAGACCACAGATGCAGGAGGGAGTTTACCTGAGGGCCCATAGTGATGTTGGTGCAGATAAGGGTGCACATGTGGGTACAGGTGTAGTTGCTGGTGCTGAGCTGACGTGGATAGGGATGCCGGAGCTGGTGCAGACGGGCATGTGGATACAGGTGTGGACACCCACCGCGAGATCCAACGTGTTAAATTTTGCAGTGCACGACGTCGTCTTGTTAACAGCAGGCATCATGTTGTCGAGCAGATGCCAAGGCAGAGAAACCACCCGAGTGTCCGTGCGTCCGCCCACGAATGGATAAAGACAACAGTACATGACGGAGTGTTATTCACGTAACAAGAAAGCAATCCTGCCATTTTCCAGGCACGTGTTTGCAACCAGGAGCTGGACTCCTCGCTGATACGAAGACTGCCTGTTGCGGATGCTGCTTCTGTGGTATCACGACGGACCGTCGACCCCACCACATGTCTCTGACTTGAACCCCTAACTCAAGTATTGGTCATGTCAGTGCAAACGTTTCCACAGGCTCGGGTCTCCTACACCGTTGCAGGGAAGCAAGAAAGCCACCCCGCGTGAGCCCGGCGAACACAGGTACACGGCCGCGTCCCTGCTCCTTGCACACATCCAACCTGCTCTCTATGACATCAGCCACGTTTTGCCGTCAACGTCCACCAATTGACCACGACAGGAGCCCGTTTGGAGCTCAGAGCCCTTTCGCATGCGTTAGCTCACGTGTTCCTCTTTTTTCCATATTTGACTCTGCTTCCTTTTCTTCCCCCTTAACGTCTTCTTGGAACAACCCCATCAGGTCACATGGGCGCGTCCTACCTAGAGCAGAAAGGTGGTGGGGAAAATAAGGCCCCCAACTGTGGCAAAATACACATTACCTAACATTCACCATGTTAACCAAAGTGGACGATTCCGGGGGCAATGAATGCATCGAGCTTGTTGGACGACCGTCACGTGTAGCCAGTTCCCGAACCTATTCTCCACCCCAAAAGGAGACTCCGTCCCCATGAGCAGCCCCTGCCTATTACCCCCATCCCAGCCCCACGGTGACCACGAATGTGCTTTCTCTCCACTGCCATGCATTCGTGTCCTGCAAATGTTTCATAGAAATGACCTCAATTTATATGAAAAATATAAATGTGGCCGCGGGTGTCTGGATTCTCTTGCAACTTTTGCTTCAAGCCATTGGCTCCCCACCGAGGGCTGCATGCTAAGAACAATCCAGAAGGTTCCGGGCTTGCAATCTGGACAGGAAGGCTCCAGCCTCGCATCCTGTATCCCATTGATCCAAGGAGCAAGATATGGTTGCATACGCCAAACCCAGAGATGGCTCAGGCTTGTCCCCAGATTATGCTTTTTCTGCAAAGATGCCCTGATTGCATAATGTCCCATAGAAACCATTGCCAGCCGCTGGTGACCCTATTCCACGAAAATAGTGACTCGTCATATTTTAGAAAGAGTCCTTCTCCTCTTTCTCCTCTTTCTCCTCCTTCTCCTCCTTCTCCTCCCTCTTCTCCTTCTCTTTCTTCTCCCTCCTCTCCCTCCTCTCCCTCCTCTCCCTCCTCTCCCTCTTCTTCTTCTTCCTCTTCTCCTTCTTCTCCTTCTCCTTCTCTTCTTCTTCCTCTGCGAGATTGAATTCCTAATGTAGGTGGGTCGAGTTGAATCTCTCCACTGAGTCAATGGGTTGTGGGTACACTATCTAAACTCCATCCTTTTAGCTCCGGGAGCTCTAAACGTTCGTCCTTAACTGAAGCCGTGTTCATGGGCCAAGCAGTGCATGGATGGGTGCACTGGACGCGGGGCCATCGCTGTGTCTGCACCTTTGCTCAGCAGACAGACACCCCCTGGTGCAAAGGGCTGGGTTGCAGAACTGTGTTGCTGGTCAAGGCTGGGCACAGGTGTGGACCCAAACGTGTGGGTGCACAGTGAAGTGCTTCTTCATGGCATGGCCCAGCTCCATCCACCGAGAGAGCTGGGGGTAAGTGCCTGCCTTTGCTTTCAGCACACAGGACGTGCAGGAACGACCGACCTACCGACGGCATGCTGTAGGAAGACACGTAAAGAGCAGACATTCCCTGGAAGCCTCTACCACCATCCCTTGTAACAAGCTTGTGTGTGGCTTTGGGATTATCCTAAAACATCACCAGCAGCTCAGTGCACCCTCACAAAGCCAACGCCCTCCGTCCTCCTCGTCCTCCTCCTCCTCGGGGGAACACATGTGGGCGAAGCCCGTCGCAGCCCCCTGGGGCAATTTCAGGGTGAGCAATTTCCGCGCGTGCAATTATCCGTGGGCAAATTCAACAGCTCCCCCGAAGCACCGTCGAGATGCCCGCAGCGTGCCTTTAATTGCATCCAGACCGTAACCTCGGTGTGGCCTGTGTCCCGGCCATAACCCGGGGCCCCTGCGCGGCGCTCCCACATATGGGACGACTTTCCAGGCTGATTGCTGCGATCTGATTAAGGGAAGTTATGTAGGGTCTTGTTAAGGCGCTCTAACAGCTGCTCGGAGCGAGGGAGAGATTCCCCCGGCAAAGTGCTTTCTGCCGGCCCCAATTCTGCTGCCTGCGTCCCAATGGAAGTGGTCACGCCTGTGGTTTGGGGGGGAGGGGAGTGCAGGGGCCTGGGGACAAGGGAAATGGCAGTTTGGGCAGTAATCGTCAGGTTCTGCCAAAGGAGTGGCATGGGGAGAGGGAGGAGGGGGATGGAGGGGGGGAGGTGGAAGGAGGAGGAGGGGGATGGGGAAGGAAGACGGGAAGGGCGGTGGAGCAGAGGAATGGAGCAAGGAGGAATGGGGAGGAGGGATAATGCAGGGGGGAGGGGGGATAATGCAGGGGGGAGGGGGCAGGAGGGATGGAGAAGAAGAGGGGAGAAGGGGGACAGGGAAGGAAGACGGGGGAGGGGGTTGAGGAAGGAGGAATGGGGAAGGGGGAAGAGGATGGGGGACAGGGGACAGAGATGGAACGCAGCTCAGGAAGGGGGAAGAAGGAGACTGGGATGCACCCAGGGCAGCCCCTCTCACTCCCTGCAGCCCCCATGCCCTGCATAGGCAGAAGGCAGGTGCACTTCCTTCCCTGGATGGATTCCACAGGTGGAAACCCACACAGGTGTTTCTCAGCACGAGGCCCGTCAGCCAAGGCCTGTGGTGGGCAGACACGTTCGGAAACAAGCTGCCACGCTGGGAGCCAGGGTCCGGGGCTGGACAGGCCCTCCTGCAGATGGAGGCTTTGCCTGTGCCTTCCGGAACGCAGGGCATGGGGCCAGCCGGGAGGATGCTCTCAGCCACCATGCACGCACGTGTGATGGTCCCACCTGCGGCAAAATTCCCACGCAGCCCGCGGCAGGGACGGTTTGCAAAATGTAAGAGGCGTGCAGCCAAGTGCCCTGATTTATGCATCGTACGTATGGAACGGAGCTGGATTTCGGGAGTCGTAGGCTGTGCCAGTCACGGGGAATCTGCCGCCAGCCTGCCTGCGGAAGGGTCTTGCGTGGGTGCCCTGGGGCGGCCCCAACATCCGAGAATCATTGTCTCCTGGTTCCGGAGGCCCAAACTCCGACATCAAGGTGTAGGGAGGATGGGTTCCTCCCAGACATGCCACGGGACCATCGTTGCAGGCTCCCCTCCAGCTCCTGGGGGCTGCCGGCCTTCCTGGTGTCCCCAATCTCCATCCAAGTCCTCACACGGTCGTCCCCCTAACAAGTCCGGATGCACATTTCCTTTGTTTTATAGAATCCCCCAGTCCTGTTGCATGGCGGTCCACTGTAGGGACCTCACTTTAACCACCTCTGCAAAGAGCCCCACCTGCAAATACAGTCCCATGCTGAGGTCTTCGGGGTGAGTGCTTCAATGTGGGAATTTCGGGGGACACCGTGCAACCCTAGCAGGATTTGTGTTTTTGCTTCTGGCTGATGTCACTTGGCATCGTGTCCTGACAGTCTGTCTACTAGCAGGTGACACCGTTCTTCCCTTTCAAGGGTAAATCTATTCTATTATATATTCTGTGTCTATTCTCCGTATACATATTCTAACATATATTCTATATTTTCTGTGACTTATTCCGATATATTCTGTGCGGATTGCGTGCCTGCTGGTGTGAGCCACGCCCCGCAGATGGGGCGTCCAGGAACACTGCTGCGTGCATCGCTGGCATTCTTAGGGTGCTTCCCGCAAAGTAAGAGCTATGGCCACGTTAACACCAGCAGCTGGGATGCGTGTCTGCGGAAGGGCTCCCTCGCCCGCCTGGCACGGGTTCCACTTGCAAAATGTCTACGTTGCCCGCACACCAGCGACCCGGCCTCACGTCCAGGAAGCCGACCACTCTGCTACTTGCCATTGCTTTTTTTTTTTTTTTTTCCGTTTTAAATAAAACTGTGTTTGAAAATAAACTTAGAAATTCTTCTGTCCGGAGATGAAATCTGTTCCCAATTTCTTGTCCAAACAGTGAAAAATATACAAGTGCATTTTCGGCGTGACTCCCATGACCTTTTCAAAGGAAAGCGGCACTGAGCTCAGAGGTTGATGCTTGCGGGCTGTCTGATGTGAAGCCCGGGCCACCTGTTTCTACACGTCGTGGGGTGGCGTTGGACCGCACTCCCCAGAGCACCACCCGGGGAAGCTGACATCCGAGGAGGTTGTAGATCTAAGCTTAGGAACACGGACATTCAAAGGTTTTTGAAGTGTTTAAATGGCTTCTGCTAATTTCATGGTGTTGAGTATGCAGATAATCGGTACCAAATTGAAATGGGAGATTAGATGATTAGCTGTATTCCCCAGACCCTTGTAAAAACAACTGTGTGTGTGTGTGCGTGTGTGTGTGTGCGTGTGTGTGTGTGTGTGTGTGTGCACAGACCGATACAGAGGCAGAGAGAAATATATAGTAGGTAGAGAGACAGATGATAAGCAAATAAATGGATACAAGATAGATAGATAGAAGATAGATAGATACATAGATAGATAGATACAATGGATGGATGGGTGGATAGACGATGGATAGATAGATAGATAGATAGATATGAATGGATACATAGATAATAGATAATATCATGGATGGATGGATGGATGGATGGATGGAGATGATAGATGATAGATAATCTTATAGATAGATAATAGATAGATTATGTTTGCTGATAGATATGATGGATGGATAGATAGATAATAGATACGTAGATGATAGATAACAGATAGATGATATGATTGATAGATAGTAGATTATAGATAATACATAAATACATAGATAGATTGATACATTGATACATAGAGATAGATCAATAATTTCTACTCGGCCCAAGATGTTTTGCTACTTTACCAGAAATTGTCTTTTCTCTCTCGTGCTGCTGTTTAACCTGAAAATGGTCTTAAGTTTCGGTGTTTCCGATTCGATAGGACACAGCAGATGTCGGTCACCAGTTTCTGATTTTTCCAGTGGCTGATGGGAGAGAGCTGGGGCTGGGGGCTTTCTGATAAACTTCCCACTGCTCTGATTGGGCTCCAGGGGACAGGCCTGCATCCAAATCCCTGGCACCGGTGAACAGGACCTTGTTTTGAAAAAGGGTCTTTGCAGGTATAATAAATGAAGGATCTTGAGATGAGCTCCTCCTGGTTCAGGAAAGCCCTAAATCCAATGACAGGTGTCCTTGTAAGAGACAGAGGAGGAGACACAGACACAGAGGAGAAACCATGTGAGGACAGAGGCAGAGATGGGAGGGACGTGGCCACCAGTCCAGAGGCGCCTGGAGCCCCAGAAGCTGGAAGAGGCAGGAAGGACCCTCGCCTGGAGCC
Source organism: Ursus arctos (assembly GCF_023065955.2). Taxonomy (NCBI): domain Eukaryota; kingdom Metazoa; phylum Chordata; class Mammalia; order Carnivora; family Ursidae; genus Ursus; species Ursus arctos. The sequence continues at coordinate 30,382,595 of NC_079874.1, read as the reverse complement.
TCTGGAGGGACCATGGCCCTGTCCTGCCTGGATCCCAGCAGCCCCGCCCCGCCTAGATCTCAGGGGTCCTGCCCCGCCTGGATCTCAGACGTCTGGTCTTTAGAGCTGGGGGAGGATTGATCCCTATGCTTCTGACACTATGGTCTTTGTTGCAAGCTCCCCACGGCACTCATATATGGAGGTACTTTTCAAACAGCCTGGGGAAAGAGGTGTCAAAATCCGACATTCCTGCACCTACCTGTGATCATCCTGATTCAGGACCCACAGCTTGGGCACGGGGAGCACCCTGGTGTCCCCGATATATGTAGGGGACCCTGGAGAAACTGTGCAAGGAAGGACAAGCGTCTCAGCAGCAGGACAGGGGGTGCAGACGCTGGGCAAGCAAAGCAACAGGAAGGGGATGGGAGGCCAGGGGCCTGCAGGGTCAGAGCCCACGCTGGTGGCTTCTGCCTCAGCCCAGCCCCTCCCCGGAAGCTCGGGGTCAAGGAAAATCCCCAGCGTGTGAATCACTCCCAGAGGCAGTGAGCCGGTCCTCAAAGGCTTGAGGTGGTTCGTCTTGGGGTCCTCTGGGCTGCCCTTTTCCTGGTAGACCAGGGGATCCTCTGCTTTACAGGCGATGAGATTCTTAGGTGGTGGTTTCTTCATACCAACATCCCTCCAGGAACTGAGCAGCCCTGTGGGAGCATAAGGATCTGACCCCAGGACCCTGCAGGGGTCCCCACGGCTGTGCCCTCTTACAGCTGAAGAAAGGAGTCTCCCAGAGCTCAGGAAACTTGCTTCTCAGCAGGTGCACAACCGGGAATGGGGGACCCCGCCATCCAGGCCCGTTCTGCTGCACAGAGGATGCTCTGTTCCCTTCAAGGGCATTCCGTGGCTCCCAACCACAGACAGACCTTATCTCTGAGAGGTCCTAGCAAGCACTTTAGGATCCAGGTCTGAAGTCAGGCTGAGCTTGTGCAATTCTGGTCTGTCCCCCTGGGCTCACTAACACATCACCTGGGGCCTCCAAGGCGATGCCCACTCTGGGATCCCCATGAGGGATGCCCTTGCAGAGCTGAACCCGGCCCAGTGCACGCCAAATATGCACCGTGGCCAACGGTTCCTACCCACACAACCGGGCATCGTCATGCTCGGTCATTCAGGGGACACTCAGCTTTCCATGACACCATGTCGGAACCTGAAAGCCCACTGGCGGCAATGCAAACTCCTCAAACACCAGGAGATAACCAGGGCGGCCCACAAACGGGTCATCTTGAGATCCTGGGGTCAGGGGCATCTGCGAATTTGAAGCTCAGGACACATGCGCCCCAGCACGTCCCCAGGCTGATGAACAAATGGGAGAGAAATGACGGTAATAAATCCCCAAAGACAGCTTGGGGTGAATAGTCGGGTTTGCATTCCCCGCTGACGTCCCCAAACCACATTTATGGGGAGCTGATAGACGTCACTCCCAAAGCACTCAACTCCTTCCTTGTTTGGCAAACCTCACGTCCCACGGTTGCCTCTTGACATGTAACAGGTGCTCCTGAGGGGCCCCCTCACCCCCGGCACCTGGGAGCAGCCCCCAGGACCCCAACGCAGGGGACCCCCGCGCCTCTCCCGGAGGCTGCCCGTGCGCCCTGCCGTGGAATCCGGTCCTGGCGGGAGATAAAGCTGTTAATGCGATTGAAATCAACCGATAGGCCTCTCTCCGTGATAAATTTAAGCAAATTGACGTAATTGCCTCAATTGAATTCAGAGCAAGTCCTGGCCCGACCTTCCGCGGGAGCATTCTGCCGGCTCCGGGGCGGGGGCAGCCAGGGCGCATGACATCATTCGAACAATTTGCACATTTTTATACAATTTGTCATAATTCTGTCTGTAGTGTCTGGGGGCGGCAGGATTTGCCTCTGGTCTCCCTGTGAAGTCAGGGATGTGAGAATCACGTGCTGGACAGACCTTGCGTGCGAGTATGTGCGTGCGCGCCTGTGTGCGCGCGCGCTGGGGACGTGCTGCGCAAAAGATGCGGGTCCCCCGTGGAAACAGAGAAGCTGTATTAGGATTTAAGGGTGCAGCAAAGTCAGCGGGTCCCAGCATCAATGCAGAGAACCCGGTGATGTCCCCTAAGCGGGTAGGGACTGCAGTCAACGGGTGTGGCTTCACGTGATTACACAGCGCTTGTGGCTGCAGGTGTATCCAAGGGATGTCCGATTTTTAACCTTTCTGAGCTCCACGCAATGCCAGCCGGGACAGAAGCGTTAAGAATCCAAGGCAAGCGGACAGGAGAGCAGGGGGTCTCTGCTTTGCGGTGCGGAGACCCACAACCTGAGCCGCGAACATGGACGTCCGATGAATCTCAGGATCCCTAGTTAGTCGTGAATCTTAGGGCAACAGCCGAGAATTTGGTAGTATAAGCACGTTCCACGCGGGCCCCGCGGCGGGTGCAGTTTGTCTCGAATCCGAGCTCGCGGGCGCTTTCCTGCCATCGCACTGTCTCGCTCTAGCCCCGCGCATAGAAAAATTTTGCATATTTGGAAATCACTAGCTGCAACTTTGTTCAAACCCAAGCTGAGAAATCATATACAAGGTATATATTCCCAGCAACCTTGACCAAGTCCTGGAGGGAGGTACAGGGTGGCAGCCAGGGGCTGGTGGACATCCGGGCGCAGACAGGGACGGCGGGGCGCACGCCGGTGGGGTCCCCGCGCCGTGGAGACGGCACCCATTGGCCCGCTTTGGGCTGGTTTGCTGTGGGGTCTTCAGGGGCCCCTCCCGGCCGGCCCATCGCAGCGCGGACCTCAGAATGAATTTGTGAACTGGCGGCGAGAGTGCATCAAACCAGATGAGGCATGACGCAATTACGGCCTTTGAGCTGGAGGCGGGCAGTGGCGCGGAGCCAGCCGCGAGGCAGCCGCTCGGGCCCCCGCAGACCACGGTTCCAATTAGATCCCGGGATGACCTCATGCGGAGGGTATGGCCCGAATATTAAAAATTCCTGGAGCAAAGGAGGCTGGCATTAGCGTAGGGAAGGGGTGCAAACATGTTTCATTTTATTTCAACACTCGGTCTGCCGGGTCCCGGCGCGAGGGGTAGGAGAGGAAATTGCCGGGTCCCCGCTTCATGTCTTACTGAATGGCAGACAGATTTACAACACATGGAAGAAACAATTAGGACGGGGGCTCCGCCGACTACAAAGCAGGGAAATAAATCCCCCTAATGAGACGGGGAAAGCAGAGGGCAGGAATGAGGTATGGGCCGGTGTCCAGCGTCGAGCATGTCAGAAAGGCCCCGGGTCGCGCTGAGCTACCCTCTGCAACAGATGGCCCGCAGATCCCGCGCGTCTCCCCCTGCTTCCCACCCACCCCCTGATTTCTGCTCAGGTTTTTATGGGACTCTCCCTGTCCTGCCGGGGACGATGCCTCGGGGCCAGAAACGTCGCTAGGGCGCACAGGTATTCATGAGCGGTCCACGAAATAACCATCAAGGCCATGCTGGACCCAGGTGGAGGTGGGGACCGCTGGAGAGCCATGTGGGGGGGGGCCCTTGGCAATGGAGATGAGCCCCACCAATGTGTCTGTGTGCAGTGGGTGGGGCCTCCAATGCATGCCTGGCATGTAGGGGTGCACTTCAGAGCAAATGCAAAGGGGAATAGGACTCAGTCGTGAACAGGCACAGAGCTCTGACACCTGCCGCCCGTGGACGGACCTCGGGGACTCCATACTCAGGGAGAGAAGCAGATGCATGAGGGTTAGTGGTTAGTGGTCACCAGGGGCTGGGGAGAAAAACAGGCACACAGAGCTCATGGGGATGGGGTCTCCTTGGGGGGGATCGGAATGTTCTGGAACCAGACACAGGTCCCAGTGTCACAATACTGGGAATGTACTCAATGCCCCCCCAGTTGTTCAATTTTCCGTTATGCGGATTTCATCTCAATTTTGCAAAAGTGCAGGAAAGAAGGTCCTTGTCGAGCTGGCAGTGCGAAATGGAAGTCCCCGTCGCCTTGACAAGACAGGATTTGGGGGTCCGCCGGTATTGACAAAGCCAAAGGCCACACAGGTGACTGCTGGCTGGTGCAGAACTCCACCCCACGAGGCCGACACCCGAACCGAGGGCATTTATCACAGGTGTCTGGCAGCCAGGGGTCCCAGCTGGGGACACGTGGGTCCTCGGGGGTGATGAAGGCACAGGGTCTAGGAGGGCATCCAGAGAGTGGACCCTCTGGCTGGCCAGTGTCCGTATCTTTTATGGGTGGGAAGCACCACCAGTGGTCCGCCAGACCCTCCGTGCACCTAGAAATATATGTGGGACATTGCATTTTCTTGTGGAGGTCGCATCATACTGTTGATACGGATTCTGCAAAAGAGACACGGAACAAGGGACAGAGACCGTCGTCACTGGTGTGAGGACAGGGATGCATAATACATGCGTCTGAATACCTGAGTGTACAAATATCTCATCTCCTTCCCACCCCGCATGAGTTTCGACTGGGGGCTCTGTCTGCCTCCCACCTCGCCACCAAGATAAAAAATAAATGGCGGACATGTGAGACGACCCTGGGGGATTTTCACGTCGCGAAAGCTATTCAGGCAGAGGAGACAAACAGGAACTGAGTCTCTGTATTTTGATAGACAACTGTTTTTTTCCAAAGTTGATATTTTACGGTACTGTACGTGCATATGTATAACACAGAATTTGCCGTTTCAACCATGTTTAGGTGGACCGTTGAGTTTTAATGCCCAGTTTTAAGGAATTGTCAGGAAATGCACCTGCTGTAGAAAAAAAGAAGGGAAGAGAGAGGAAAGAAAGAAAGAAAGAAAGAAAGAAAGAAAGAAAGAAAGAAAGAAAGAAAGAAGAAAAGAAAGAAAAGAAAAGAAGAAGAGAAAAAAGAAGGAAGGAAGGAAGGAAGGAAGGAAGGAAGGAAGGAAGGAAGGAAGAAAGGAAGGAAGGAAGGGAGGAAGAGAGAGAGAGCACACAGATTCTGCAAGAATACACAGGCTGTGTCACTCCCATACCTTCAGGTGTAGGTTAGAATTGCCTGTCTTTGCAGAGGGTTGGAAATCCACAGGGGACACAGGGACGGAGGGTCACAGGTGAGGACAGATTCCAATGGGCTCCTGCAGCTTCGGATCCGGAGTGTTCCTCAGGCTACTGGGGGCCGGGCAATGTGAGCGCATAAGGGCTTCATGCTCTTGGGGGACATGGGAGAGGCAGGAAAAAACGAGGACCTTTGAGGGGCTTGCATTTGGGGCTGGGGGTACAGTCGATGGGGGTCCTCACATCCAGAGGGTGAGATTGTGGCAAGTGGGTGGGTTTATGGGTGAATAAATAGATGATAGGTATGACAGATATATTGATGAGAGATTTATAGGTGATATATAGATATATGGATGGATGGATGGATGGATGGATGGATGGATGGATGGATGGAAAGATATGATGGATGGACAGACAGGGATGGATAGATGGATGGATGGATAGATAGATATGATAGGTATGGTACATATGATGGATGGATAGATATAGGGATGGATGGATGGATGGATGGATGGATGGATAGCTAATAGGTAGGTAGGTAGGTAGGTAGGTAGACAGATAGACACACTAACAAACTCTCTCATGTTACGGTCTGGGCTTCTTAAACTCAGCACTACTGACATCTGGGGGGACGAATCTCCAATGTGGGGTGTCCCATACACTCTAGCCTCATAGCACTCTAGCAGCATGTCTGCTCTCCGCCCACCACATACCAGGAGCACCCCTCGCCCCCCGTAGTGACAACCCCAAGTGTGCCCAGACGTGGTCAGGTGTGATTGCCATAGCTGAGACCAGTCACGGTCCAGTACCAGCAAGCACATCCCAGTCCAGGCAAGGTGGCCACAGGCAGACTCTCCTTCCAAGTGAGTTTGTATCATGGGGTCATCTACACCAGCAGGACTCCGCTCTCCAGGGGCACCTGCAATGCTTTCTGTGAGTCCTCCCTCCTCAACGTGGGGGCCAGAAAAATTCACTTCCCTGCCTCCGAGGAGCAGGGGTAAGGCTGTGGCCCAGTGTCCCTGGGTTAAAACACCACCAGGATCATTTGTTTGGAAACTGGGAGCAGGAGGAAGCAGGTCCCTCTTGGAATCCTGTCTGGCGTGGGTGGGGCTGGTACCCGCACTTGCAGGGGTGGACGTGGGGCTGAGCCTCTGGATACTTAGTGTTTTGAGCCCAGAGCTGGTGGGCAAGCCACGGCCTGCATGAGGTCCCGGCAGCCAGGACCCCTGAGCATCCCCCACCCCGAGGGGGGGGAGGATTTGCACATTTGTTCTCATGATTAGCCTCCAATCCTAGGGCCCAGGACGGTCCCTGCAGATGGGAAGTGAGCTGTTGACTCTTCTTTCACAAATTCCGTGTGTGCACACAGCAGCTGGGACGGATCTGTGTAGCTCAGGGCCCCGAGTGCCGACAGACACGGCACAGCCACGCTTGCCGTCTGGGCCACCAGACAGGCGAGGAGAGCAGAGCCTGGGCCCACTCTTTCCTGGACCCCGTCCCTCCCGCTGGGGCCCAGACTTTCGTGAGGACTCCCCCTCCCCGTTTCCTGCCAGGATGCTGCATTTCCCACTCAGCCCAGCTCCTCTTGGGGTCCCACGCACCGTGGGCACCCAGGCCACGTTTGCCGGGCGGACCTTGCTCTGTGCCGTGTACCCATCTCTTGCTCAGTATCTCCCCTCCACCGTTAAATGGGACCTTCCCTTTTATCCTGCAGGTGGGTCTCCCGTTTGGAGCCAGGCTCCTTTCATCTTCAGCGCCCCGGGGGAACTGGGCTCCGGAGAGACAGCCTCCAACTGGCGTTGAGTCTGCCCGCACTGCAGAGCGGGAAACAGGGGGGCAGCGAGGTGGGACATGTGTCGGCATCGGAGCTGGCGGGTGGGAAAGATTCTCCCGTTCTGCCTCCTGATTAATGAGCACTTGAAGACGAAGGAAGACAGATTGTCAGAAGACCTGTTTCTGGAGTTAACGGGGGTGGCAGGTATGATTTAGGAGAGGACATCCCGTCAGCGTTGTAAAAACAGCTTTAGGAACCGGAACTTTTTATTGTGTTTTTGTTTCAGTCACATAAAACTCGCTACTGTGTACCCTTTTCCAAGGGTATTAGGTACATCACAACGTTTCAAGCCACCACCTCTAACCAGTTCCTAAATATTTCTATCGTCACGGAATAACACCCCACAGCCATTAAGCCGTCCCTTGATAACCCGTGACAACCAGTAATCTGCTTTCAGTCTGTGCATTTCTTTATTCGGGACATTTCGTAGAAATGGGATCACGCAAGACATGTCCTCATGTGTCTGTCTTCTGTCCCTGACCATCGTGTTTTCCAGGTTCATCCTTGGGGTGGCCGGTGTCCAGACGTCCTTCCTTTTCATGGATGACTACTGTTCCCCCAGGTGCATGGGCCACTTTGCGTGGATCACTTCTCGAGAAAACCTCGTCCCCGTGCTGTGGTGTTTCCCATACATGGATGTGGTGGGTTGAATTTACAGAGTCCGTTTCTCTGTCCCTCCCGCCACCTGCTAGCTGAGTGGTATGGGGGAGCCCGACGGTATGCGGGTTTCATGCTTTTTCTGTGGATCCTGCATGACGTGTGGGGTCCCACCCATGGCTAACGAGAGCGTTATCGTCAGCAGTGGGGGTTGTCAGCCGATCCGTTCATGGTAACGACCGCCGGCCATCCTCCCTTTACAACGAGTGATTTAAGCATCCTTGGACGGTCACACGCATCTGTCTTTCAATGCATTTCCAAATCCAACATGGGGATCTGATGATTCCGTAATTTCACATGCATATATGAGCTTGAATTCTCCTGGAAAAAGAACTTCCTCCCATCGGATATCGGGCGACTCGGAAATTCACATTGCACCAGAAAAGCGGAAACATCAACTTTTTTTTAACCTTTTAAAAATTAAGTTAAATTAAAAAAAAAAGTTTAAAGGTCTGAGTGTCTTGTACATTTCCTGACCAGACCGGGAGGACTGTTGTGGGTTCATGGCACGTTATAGTGGTCAAGGGCGTCCACAAACCAAACTCAGACTTTCTTCCAGTGAAAATCATGTTGCTGTTAACGATTACTATTTGCATTATCTATTTATATGGAAAAGAGGATCTGTGATGTGCAAGTTATATTATGTAATAGTCTATGAAATGTTGCAAAGTTTAAAAAATACATATGGTACGTAATCTTAGGTAAAATGTGTCACAAGGTTATCATTTTGTTTTAATTGGGGCATTTTTTTCAATTGAAAAAGGAACAGTTGCAAGGGGCGTGGACTCTGAAGGTAACTGTAACCTCATTGTTCCGTTGTAACGCCGACGGGGGGTGCTCAGTATGATAAAATTCGCTGATATAATTTGCTTACATCAAGCCACATTTAAGAAGTCAATCCAGTCCCCATGCCTCCAGGTCTGAAGGAGTTAATGCTCTTTTATGTTCGAGATTACCATTTTATTACCAATGCTTTTCGAAAAACCCATTATCATAAAATTGAAAAATCCCATCAAATCCCCCCCCCCCACGTGAAGAGAGCTTTCAGACGCCAACAATTCTCATGCTTATAGGCAACAATTACTGAGTGTGCGCGGGGGATTAAAAATGAAAATTAAGGTAATGAGGCATTCGCGGGATTTAAGAAACTCTGGCCCTACTTAATTTGTGTTTGTACTGAATTATTGAAATCTTCTCCCCTTGTCCCCTACCATCCGCTGCTGTTTGTGGGCGCCTGTCGGGAAAGGGACATGCGTTCGTCCTTTTCGGGAGACAGGCCAAGGGGAGCTGACAATTCGTAATGCGGTTTTTTTTTTTTTTTTTACGCAAGGGTAGAGCTGGTTTTGCGGTCTGTTTGCTCCCCACCAGCTGAGATAGGGGGACACGGGGGTCAAGTATTGATGGATCGTCAATTCTGTTTCTTTCCTCGTGCGTGATGGGTTCCTCCTGGAGAGACTTCCCTCCAGGGGAAAAGCCAATTGATCCAAGCTTAATCATGTAATAATCTCCCATGGTCCAATCTACATGGGGTGGGGGGGCGTGCAGATACGCTTCCGAGATGTGCACGCGGCCCTCTTGGCACTCTTGCTTCTGTGAAAATCACCGGCGCTCCCTGCCTGGTTTTGCTGTCCAATCGTGGCTACGGGGCCATACACGGTGGGGCATTGTTCAGGAATGCCCGTCACCCTGGCACGGGCTTTCTCACGCATTGCAATCTAAGAGGGTTGGTCGCTGAACTCTGCGTGGGTAGACCTACCATGACTCGGCTGGTGAGCCGAATCCGTTGGAAAGCAACTGCTCCTGTTTTTCGTGGGAGACCTTGAGAGTGTCTCATTAATGGATTGGATTAAGAGCGTCTTAGAGGTTCAGGTGGGGTCTCTCACGGTTGACAAGGAATTTCGCAGGCCTCTCCCTGTGAGCCCTGTGGGGTCCCTAAGAGCAGAGTGTTGAAATGCATGTCTCAGGACACGCCCCCATTGGAAGAGGCTTGATTTAACAGCTGAGTGCATCAGGCTTCGGAGCTTTTTCCTTTCAACAGAGGAATCCCACTTGCACCGTTTCGGGGCAGCTGGAGGGGGGCGGCGGGCAGAAAACCCAGCTCGGATACCCAGCTGGGAGAACGACACCACAGTCTGTTCCCAGCACGTCTGTCTGTGTCTGTCTGCCCGTGTCTGAGGTAATTAGAACCCGTCATGCTTGCCTTGACCCACAGCCCAGAAGGATGAGAAGTGACTTCTTATCCCATAAGAATTGATGGGAGCGGACACCAATGTTTATCGGAAGCTTTTTGTGTGGTGCCTAACGGGCCCAGGACAGCAAGAGCACAGGCGACACAAGAAAAAAACAAAACAAAACACGTTAATTATACTTAACTGAAACTGAAACTTTTGGGTGGGGGGAAGGGTGAAGTAACGTGTTGGAGAAGAAGGAGGGCACCTGTTGTGATGAGCACGGGGTGATGTACAGAAGTGTTAAATCACTAGATTATACACCTGTAACTAATATTACACATATGTTAACTATGTTGCAATTTAAAATAAAAACGTTAAAAAAAAAGAGAAGAAATCCGTGTGCTTAGGCCAATAAAATGCAGTTCTCCATTCAAAAAACAATTAAAAACTTTTGCGCATCGGACAACACTATCAGGAAAGCAAAAATGTGGCCTACGGATGGAAAGGACGTATTTGCAAATAATTTATCTGATGAGGGTCTAGTATCTTGAGTATATTAAAGATCTCCTTTGCGCTGGCCATAAAAAGAGAAATAATCCAATTAAATAATGGACAAGAGACTCGAATAGATATTTCTCCAATGGAGAAATAGAAATGGCCAATAAGCACATGAAAAGATGCTCAATATCCCTCCTCTTTAGGGAAATAGAAATCAAAGCCACTTCACACCCGTGATGATTGGCTGTATTTTTTTTAAAGGAGGGGAAATAACCAGAGTGGGGGAGTTCGTGGAGAAATGGGGACCCTCCCAGGTTCCTGGTGAGAATGTACAGTGGGTCAGCCGCAGATGGAAACACTATGGTGATTCTTTCAAAAATTAAACACAGAATTAGCATATAATCCAGTGATTACTGTCGTAGGTATATACCCAAGAGCTTTGGAAGTAGGGATTCAAACAGATACTTGTTTATTGCCCTATTATGCAAAACTGTCAAACTGTCAAAAAATCCATCAACGGATGGATGGATAAACCCACTGGGGTCCATCCACAGAGGGGAATATGACTCATCCCCGAAAAGGAACAGAGTGTTGGCACCTGCTACCATGTGAATGGACCTTGAGGACATGACGCTTGAGGGAGAGAAGACAAGAACAAACAGACAAATACGTATGATTCCATTTACATGAGGCACCTTGAGTCCTCAAGTTCATAGAGACAGAAAGTAGATGGCGGGTACCAAGGGCTGGGGACGGGGATGGGAAGACATTGCTCAATGCACACGAAGGGTCATTTTGGGGAGCTGAAAAAAGGTGGTGACGACTTGGTTGTCATGATTTCAAAACCTTGTGATGTGACAAACGCCATTGCATTGGGCATTCCGACATGATGAATTTAATTTTAGCTAAAAATAATTTTAGTTAAAATCATATAATTTTAATTAAAAATTTCAAAAGGCCTGTTGCATGTTGAATTCTTGAAAGCTTAGGAGTAATAGGCATTAATACTTGGACTCTTACAGATGATGCCAAAGGAACCTTACATCTTTGAGGGTCACTCAATGCTCCCAACTTTCCAGCGTCGGGCATCATGAACCATTGGGGTGAGCAGGTGGTCGATGGGGCCTGGTGTGGCCAAGTGTTGGTAAACCCCATAGAATGGTGGGGTTTTTTTTTTTGGTACCGTCATCCTTGACTTTGGGGATCAGCTGAAATTCTAAGACAGTAGGAAAGGTGTCCTTCAATACTGTTATGCGCATATCATGGAGGAAGGTTCTGGACTCATGCTCTCAGCTGGCTTTAGACAGGAGCTCTGCAAGGAGACAGCTGAGAGCAAACCAGCTTGTATTTCTGGCCCCGTCTACAGGACGCACTGCTAACAGGGTGGGAGATGAGCGACAAAAGGAGTGTTAACTATTCGTCTGACATTGCTTTCGTGTATTTTATTTTATTTTATTTTTTTATTTTTTATTTATTTTTTTTTTTAAGATTTTATTTATTTATTCGACAGAGACAGAGACAGCCAGCGAGAGAGGGAACACAAGCAGGGGGAGTGGGAGAGGAAGAAGCAGGCTCATAGCAGAGGAGCCTGACGTGGGGCTCGATCCCAGAACGCCGGGATCACGCCCTGAGCCGAAGGCAGACGCTTAACCGCTGCGCCACCCAGGCGCCCCATGCTTTCGTGTATTTTAGTGTTACTCACACAATTTAGCGATTACTTTGGTGTAGCGTTAGTATATAGTAGAACATTAGTGCAGTATTACTTCAGTATTACTGTTAGTTTAGTATTTAGGATCGGTGATTAGTTTAGTATTAGCATTTAGGTTAGTATTGGTTTAGTATTTAGTGGGAGTAATTACTTTGGTATAGAAGTTTAGTATTTAGTATTAGCATTTGGGTTAGTATTGGTTTAGTATTTAGTAGGAGTAATTACTTTGGTATAGAAGTTTAGTATTTAGTATTAGCATTTGGGTTAGTATTAGTTTGATGTTATTTTGGTGTTAGTTCAGTATTTAGTGCTAATATATAGTATAGTATAGTATTACTATTATTTTAGTACTTATTTTATTATTAGTATATAGTATTAGTCTAGGATTAAGTGTGTAGTAATAGTCTAGTATTAGTATACACTATTAGTCTAGGATTAAGTATGTAGTATTAGTCTAGTATTAGTCTATGCTATTAGTCTAGTATTAAGTATGTAGTATTAGTCTAGTATTAGTCTATGCTATTAGTCTAGTATTAAGTATGTAGTATTAGTCTGGTATTAATATACACTATTAGTCTAGTATTAAGTATGTAGTATTAGTCTGGTATTAGTATACACTATTAGTCTAGTATTAACTATGTAGTATTAGTCTATGCTATTAGTCTAGTATTATGTATGTAGTATTAGTCTAGTATTAGTATTTAATATTGGCCTAGGGTTAGTACTTAGTTTAGTGTTAGTCTAGTATTAGTGGTTACCTCAGTATTATATAGCATTAGTACTTGGTGTTGATCTAGCATTAGTATTAGCCTAGCATTAGTGCTTAGTATCAATCTAGAATTAGTATTAGTATTAGTCTAGTGTTAGTTTAGTATTAGTTCATGATTCCTGTTAGTTGAGTATTCAGTATTAATCATTAGCTCAATATCAGCTTTAGTATTAGTGTTAATTTAGTATTTACTGTTTATTATTAGTTTAGTATTAGTCTAGGGGCACCTGGGTGGCACAGTTGTTAGGCTTCTGCCTTCAGCTCAGGGCGTGATCACACTGTTCTGGGATCGAGCCCCACATCGGGCTCCTCCACTGGGAGCCTGCTTCTTCCTCTCCCACTCCCCCTGCTTGTGTTCCCTCTCTCGCTGGCTGTCTCTCTGTCAAATAAATAAATAAAATCTTTAAAAAAAAAAAAGAAAAAAAGCACCAAAGTATTAGTCTAGTGTTTGTATTTAGTTTAGTGTTAGTGTAGTATTTGGTACTGTAATTACTTTAGTATTACTTTGGTATTAGGTTAGCTCAAATATTTGCTTCATACTTCATGTTAGCATATAGCATAGTATTTGTTTAGAATTTACTATTAGATCTGTCTGATATTACCGTAGCGTTGGTATTGAGTTTAATGTTCGTGTGGAATTCAGTGTTAGTAATTACTTTAGTATGACTCTGGTATTGGGTGAGTCTATCTGTTCAGTATTCAGTCTCAGCATTTAGGTTTGCATCCATTTGGTGTTAGTATTCGCTTAGTATTTAGTATTAATATTAGCGTCCTACAGATGAGACTCAGAGATAAAGGAGTTTCTACGAGTTTGGGGAACTTCCTCCTGGAGGGGGTACTTCCTGTGGCCTGTGGCACCCCAAGGCAGGGACCGTCCCATTAGTCACCCCTTGAGGGTTGAAGGCGTAGAGGCATTCGGTCCCTGGAGGTACTCCGCCTAATGTGATGCACGTGATAGCATCGGAAGGTGGTAAAGAAATCGGATCTGCTCCGTTGCACGTGCCGAGCCGGTGCAGAACCGCCGACGCCGGGAGCGGAGCCGTGGGGCAGGAGCTCATGACCTCCACACCCTCATCGGCTTAATCCCGGTGATTCTGTGGGCAGCACAGTATTGATCTCTGTCTGATTCATCGACTTTAAATGGGACTCTTGATGCTCGGCCGTGAATGATGGAAAATTAAACAGTTTTCTTCATCTACCCCGCGTTCCCTGTTCACCTCCTTTTCCCCCAGTTGATCTTGTAATTCTCCGAGAGGTGTGTTTATGGCATTGAAGACCACACTTGTGTGTCTGTTTTAAAGAGGTGTATTGACGACTCCTCAGTCTTACAAAGTAAGTATTATCCCTCTTTTCCATCCCTTTGCCCTCCCCTTACTGGATCCCAAATAGAATTTATATAAATCATTATGATAGTGAGTCTCTTCTGACACTACCAAAACCTGTGTCCTTCACGTGACTGTTCGTTATCAATAACAAAAACCAACAGCTGTCATTACTAGTGTGATTATTACACAATGTACACTGTTGAAATAAATAGCAGGGGTCAACGAAATTCAACATGGAGGCTTTGATTTTGCAAAGTCTGAATAACCTTAGAAAAGCATCTGAATGTGTGGATGTTTTCCAGCCTAATTCGTCCCTTTCGAAGGGTTTTCTTTTCACTGTGACCGTGGTTCCCCACGTGGGTCTTTTTTTAAAATTTCATGTTTGTGTTGCTTATGTTGAGCATGCAAAGTTTTAACCTTACTCCTCCGGTATTTCTAGGACCGGGAAGGGAACTAGAGAAAAGCAAAGACCATGATTCTGTCAGTTTGCAAATTACTGGCGATCGAGACTTTTCAGCTTAGGATAGTCATTCCATTTTCGAAAAGACTCAATAATTTTAAGCCAAAACCATGTACGTTTCATACATGTCTATGTTCCATATGAATTGGATTTAAAATCTCTAAAACGAAGTGCAACTGTAGCTTAAATTTCTATCAATTTAGGGACTATGATTGCTATAGATATTTGATATCAACTTGAATTTTCAAACTTTGTCCCAGGAAGTGAACTCAATCCACTGTTTCAAATGATTAGGATCAAAAGCACCAATAAAAACAGAGGACTTTCCCTTCTAAGTTTGGGTTTCCGTTCAAAATTCAACAGACCTCACGATCAACATAAGCTACTTTCCCCAGCTTTAGGGGAAAGTTCAGTACAGATAAGGTATGGAGATCACATTGTAGATATTTTGGTTACAGTCAATGCAACACAACCACAGTGGCTTTCCATTACTAACTTGACCTGGTTGAGGCTGTCCTTGGCTTTACGTTGTGTGGCTATGGTGGTTTTCCATCCTTTATCCCATTTATCTGTTATGGACCCATTGGTGAGGACTCATAAGATATATGCCCATTTTATGTCCGCCATCAATTCTTCTCATGCTCAGACATGCTTTTAGGATCTTTTAGGACTAATATTAGACCAATACTAAATACTAATGCTAGACTAATACTAAAGTAAGAACTAATGCTAGACGAACACTAAACTAAGTACTAATACCAGGCTAATTATAAATACTAATACTAGACTAATACTAAATATTTAATACTAGACTAATACTAAACACTTAATACTAGACTACTAAGATACACTGACGATCTTAAGGTGCGGTGTCCATGGTTTATCCAGGGAAGAAAGCATGCTCGTTCAACACATTCCATTGTGTTTTGGTTCCTTTCCTGATACTGTTCATGGGTCTTTCCACTTTATGAGCACGTGTTCAGAGAGCTGTGCATAAGCATTTGACCCCAAGTGCATGGATGGACTGTTCACGTGGTGTAAAGATGGGGTCACGGGGATGCAACCAAAAAAAAGAAAGTATTGCAACGTGGTTTGAATAAAAGATGACAGTGGAATGAATTTAGAATGAAGAAATGTGGTCGTTTCAGGGTCACTGAGGACCTGTGTGAACATTTTTTGGGTGGGGGAGGGACGGTGCAGGACCGATTAGCATTTTGTGAGTTCACATGTCAGTTTTATTTTCGAGGTATGTTCTGGTGTCAAGGTGAACGTTTCCCAGGGTGAGGTTTGCAATAATTAAATTTTGCATGAGAAACCTTCATCTGGCTGCAATTGACTCAGACCTATACCCAGTTCCACTCAAACTGACCCTAAGAATGTGATTGGATGGAGAGATTAGGGTGGGGGGAGTGAGCTCTTCAAATAAAGCATTTATGCCTCTCACTGCTGAGGGAGGGGTGCTCTTGGGAAGTTAATTAGACTCTCTGACTCAGTTTCCCTTTCAAGAAGGGAGAGCAGACCCCTAACACCGAGGGCCAGGCATCCACATGAAACATCTACAGAAAAATCAGGTTTTGTTTCCAGGAGGCAAATGCTGAGATGGGGGTTAGCATGCAGGAGGGTTTTGAGAGCAGGTATTGGGAAAGTGAGGGAAGCAGGGTTGGGTAGAGAGGGAGCCAGCCCATGATTCAATCATGACGGAGACCCCACCCAATGCCACCAGAGGCTTTGTAGCTGGAATGGCTCGTTAGAACACTTCACAAGGACCCAGTTGATTCATGGAGAAAGTTAATGCCATCTCGGCAAAGTTCTCTAGGATTCCAGCTGCTCTTTGGGGGGGAAACAATGAGGAAAACGGAAGAGGAATTTCAGCTAGTCTAGGAGTCATGACAGATGGTCATTGTCTCCCTCCTGTATGGACCATTCCCGAATTTCCCCTGGGCTAGCACCTCTGCTTGGCCTAGGTAGCTTACCTGGTGGGACCTGTCTCTCTATCTGTCTCTCCATTCATCTATCATCTATCCATCCAACCATCCATCCATCCATCCGTCCATCCGACCATCCATCCATCCATCCATCCGACCATCCATCCATCCATCTATCCGACCATCCATCCATCCGTCCATCTGACCATCCATCCATCCATCCGACCATCCATTCATCCAATCATCCATCCATCCATCTATCCGACCATCCATCCATCCATCTATCTGACCATCCATCCATCCGTCCATCCGACCATCCATCCATTCATCCGACCATCCATCCATCCGACCATCCATTCATCCATCCAACCATCCATTCATCCAGCCATCCATTCATCCATCCATCCAACCATCCATCCATCCATCCAACCATCCATTCATCCATCCATCCATTCATCCATCCATCCAACCATCCATCCATCCATCCATCCAACCATCCATTCATCCATCCAACCATCCATCCATCCATCCATCCATCACCCATCCATCCATCCAGCCATCCATCCATTCACCCATCATCTATCCTCTGCGTACGTATGTATGTATATACATATGGTATCTATCTACCTACCTACCTACCTACCTACCTTTAGATCTCGCTACCTCTATATTTATCTATCTCTCTAGATTAAAATTATTTTCCATGTAGTAGTAGCCATGCAATATTCATCTTTTCTGGAACCTCTTGTAGAACATTGCAACCTATGGCGTTTAGAACAGTGCTTGCCCACGTTTTTCATGATGCAGTGCCAGAGACTTGGTTCTGCTTGTCAAGCATGCTGGTGGAGAAAAGACAGCTCACCATAGGTGCCCTGGGTTCAAAGGCAGAGAGGATCAGCATCTTGACCCGCCATCACCCCTCATAGTGCCCTTTGGTGATGCTTGGAGGTGAATGCGAACACTGCTCTGGGCGTCACTGGGAATTGGTGAATGAGAGCCCTGTTCATGTTCTACTTCAGTTTCCTTTGACAAAAGTGCTCCATCCACTAGGGTCTTCTGTGAAATATTCGGATTCTGTCACTGACAAATCATAAACTCCAGTTCCGCGGAGTCTGCACACAGTTCAGCACCCATGGAGACACCACTGGGGGTGAGGGACTGTGTAGTGATGACTAGCCCGTGAAAGAGGGGATGACTTGAAAGGCTTAGATTCTACGTTTATGTTTAGAGTGGAACATCACAGGGTTGAGTTGGGCTGAGCAGGTCAGACACCCAGAAAGTAATCACGAATCCCTCTTGTTGACTTTGCTTGAGATCCAAGAGCCCCCTGAATGGAGAGCATGCGCTTGCTTGGTCGTAGACGGAGGACCACTCCAATAAGTGTATTTCCTCCCAACCCCCAACCTCAGTGATGCAATCCAGGTGGGGCCACATGTCCCCGGACCTCCTCCCCCACCTGGCCTGAAAGATTTCCCATCTGGAGCTCTCTCTACAAGCCTATCAGATGCGAGGCTGGCAGTGGCTGAAAGGCTCCCCTACCCTCTGTCTCCGGTTGTCGTCAATCTTTTACTGAGCTCCGTTGTTATTTTTCTAATTCACCTCCAGATTCTGAATATTTATTGCTCCGTATAAAGCAATATGCACTTTGCGGGTAAGGAGCACGCCGGCTTAATTCCACGTCGCCGTGCTGCACTGTGCTCTTTCCGCGGAGAGGATTTTTCACTGTGACCCAAGCAGATATATTTCCTGAAATATGTAAACCGTGCATTTGAAACATTGATGAGCCCTTACAGCTTTGCCGTTAATCAATGTATTTAAGATCAGCTCTTAGAGGCTGAAAGGTAGAATGTAATCCATGGGTGCTGGGCTTGATTAAATAGCGCAACTCAGGCGAGGCATTTAATCAATCTCCGGGGCCGTTTACCGGGAGCCTGCCGCGGAGCGAGAGCGGTGATTGCACTTACGCGACAAGCCATAAAACGAAAAATAGAAAATATACTGCATGGAGAGTAATAATATTGTAATCAAAATGTATCTATTTTATACGCAAGACAAATTCACGGAAAATAATTCCAGACGGCCACATTGTGCCTTGGTTCAGCACGTGCTGGGGGTCATTGTTAACATGGGAAGATGCTCTGGGGAGATTTGACAGAAGGACAACTTTTATTTAGATAAAAACGGGCTCAATAAACTAATGCTTGGAGACGGTCCTTCCTGCCTCTTCCAGCTTCTGGGGCTCCAGGCGTCCCTGGGCTGGTGGCCACGTCCCTCCCATCTCTGCCTCTGTCCTCACGTGACTTCTCTGTGTCATTGTCTCCTCTTGTGTCTCATACGAGGACACATGTTATCGGATTTAGGGCCACCTGGATTATGCAGGATGAGCTCATCTCAAGACCCTTCACTCAATTACATCTGTAAATACCTTTTTTTCCAAGCAAGTTCCCACTCATGGGTTCCAGGCATTCAGATATGGATGTATCTTTTTTAGGGGGTCACCGGTGAACCCATTAGAGTGACATGCATTTGCACATTCACGCCGAGGTCGTGCACTTGGCAATGGG
Organism: Ursus arctos; assembly: GCF_023065955.2. Classification (NCBI taxonomy): domain Eukaryota; kingdom Metazoa; phylum Chordata; class Mammalia; order Carnivora; family Ursidae; genus Ursus; species Ursus arctos. The sequence continues at coordinate 30,363,671 of NC_079874.1, read as the reverse complement.
ATTTGCTTGGGCCCCATGGACGCTGGTGGATGTGATGCAAACAGTAGCCTGATGATGGTTGTGTAGTTGGGCTCGCTCCCGTGTATGTCTGCATCGCCATGAGAAGATCCCACCCCAGGGAGTGGCTGTCCCCTCAGTCTGCACCCCAGAAGTAGGAGTGGAGCACATGTCCCAGGTGCATGCCAGTCCAAGGAGCATGGGGGACGCCCGAGGGAGACCTGAGCCAACCCGCTCGCTGGAGCTTGGCGTCTGGAGCCCTGGGTCTGGGGTCCAACCTAGCTCAACTGGACTGCATGAGAGAAATGTGCGGTGTTTGGCCGCTGGGTTCATTTGGAGACGGGGCTTGTAGGAAGTCGTAAGGTTTGTAGGCTGGCTAACGGCTTGTAGGAACTCCCAAGGGTAAGTAACGTCCTAAGGGGGGCGTCCTACTCTAACAGGATTGCTGGCCATAGGAGAAGACGGGGACCACACACCACGAGGAGAGGGCTCATGATAACCAAGTCTGTCACACCTGGCTGTCCGACTTCCAGCCTCCAGAGCTGGGAGAAGGACGTGTCTCGTGCCGGTGAAACCGCTTCGTCTGGGGATATTTTCAAGCAGCTCGAGGCGGCTGGCTTTGGTTTCCGACCCTGCAGGTGCAGGGGGGGGGATCCAGCATCTCTGCCCCTCTGAGGACAGCATTGCAAAGCCCCCCCATGTGGGGCTGCAGGTCCCAAAGGCTGGACAGTGCCTGCCTGCAAATGCATTTGCCGTCAAGGTAGACGAAGCCGGGAGTGGACATCAGGACGGTGACAGCGTTACAGCCTGGGGTGTAGACGGCTGGGCGTTCAGGAGCACGGTCGGCTGAGAACACGTCGGAGCCCACGCGCTGGGTTCACCTGAGCCCTTTTCGATACAAATGCGGCTCTGTTCCACGACATCGTAAAATGATTACGTGAGCTCCGTGGCAAGGTTGTAATAAATGGGAAACATGTGAGGACAATTACAGCCTCCTTTGTAAGCTCTCAATTACCGTTAGCCTCACGTGTTTTGTTTCAGACGCGGGATTTGGGAAACGTTCTTTAAGCCGGGGGGCAATTTAGGAACAAAACGGAGCCCTTCCGTAAGTGCCAGAAGGGTGTGGGGGAGGAGACGAGGTCCAGAGCTCTTCGTCTGGGTTTTCGGGGTGGGGAGACGGGTCCGTCCGTCCTGGGCTCGGAGACAAGCGCTCGCTGCAGAGGGATTGGGGATGAGGCTGTTGTTTGAGGTTGTGCCCTGGAGGGTTCCCGTCTCTGGTGGGGAGCATACATTCTGCAGAGCCTACACTGCTGACCAGCTGGACCCACCGAAGAGAGTCGTCCAGCCTGGAGGGACAGCGGGGGTGAGAGTCACGGGGGCAAGTGGATCGCCGTGCAAGGAGACACAGAGACTCAACGCACACTCATTATCGCCTTAGGAGGAAGGAGGGTGTAGGGGGGACAAGAAAGAGAGAACAGGCATCCATGGTGCTGAGCTTTCGGCCAGAAAACGGCTATTTTAAAGCTGGATGCTGCTGCACACGGGTGACCAATAACCATTTACTACTTTCTCATAGACAAAGTCACCGACCTTCAAGAAAATTTTAGGGGGAAAAATACTTAATCTCTTCCTTTGTTTAAAAAAAAAAGTGTTTTTTTTTTTCTTACTACATCGAAGAAATAAAAAGTCCAGGATATGTAAGCTGCTTGAGCTGAAGATACTGGAAAACAGACAGTGCCCATTCAATTTCTAAGAAATTTCTAAAAATACTTAATCCCTTTCCTTATTAAAAAAATCTTTTTAACTAAATTGAATTTAAATTTAAAAATCTTAAAAAAAAGAAAAGATCCTTTTTAACTAAATTGAATTTCAATAGAAAAATTTGAAAAAAAGACAACAAACTTTTTACTACATCTAAGAAATAGAAGGTCGGTATTGGTACGTCAGCTGCTTGGGCTTAGGCATAGGAAAACAGAGAATGTGTACCCATTACGTGTCTGAGAAATTTCTAAGAATATTTAATCCCTTTCTTTCTGACAACTTTTTTACTACATTTAAGGAATAAAAGGTCAGTATTGGTACATAAATTGCTTGGGTTAAAGGTGTAGGGAAACAGACAATACATGCCCATTAAATTTCTAAGAAATACGAGGTAGAAAGACGACATCTTTGCATAAACCCTAAGCTTATACAAAAAAACCTAGATTTGCTATTTTTTTTTCCAAAAAAAAGTGTAGGCATCTACTATACCATTTCCAGATATAATTTAATGTCTTTTCACAGAGAATAGGCGTTCGATGCCTGGATACAGAGCGGGACCGCTCCCCGGCATTGGAAGAATGGAAAAGTCCACGTTTTGGGTACAAAGCGACGGCTCGGTGTGACCGTTCCCACAAGGGAAGGCGACTGAGCCACAGACATGACAGGTGCGGAAGCGCGTACCGGTGAGACAGGGTGTGAATGACGCCCCCGATGTTTATCTGACACCCGCAGAGAGACATTGATGAGACAGTCTCCCCCGCATAAGAGATTAGGGGGAGAATTGAAAGGAGCAGGTGACGATATTTCCCGCAACAAGCTGGCACGAAAAGATGGATGTAATTGCAAATAAGGAGTTTATGAAATGCCGTCGTTAAACGAGTCCTCGGAAGACAGTTCGGGGACAAGAGCGTCCCCGCCCCCCAAAGGAGGATCCCGCCGGCGGTTTGCAGGGATGCTGCCGGCTCTCTTCCTGCCTCCATTCTGTGCTACGGAGACCCTGGGACAGCAGGGGTCCCAACGGCGCGGCTCCCCTTGTACATGGATGATTTTTGTTTTCGGAAAATACAGGGCAGTCCTGGAAATGTGTTTTGCGTTCCTTATGATTTTTCTTAATCACATTTTGGTTTCTGCAGTGTGCATGACTGTAGGAATGGGGTGTAGAATGCATATGGCATACACGACATATCAGAGTTGACCGTGCATGCTATGGGGAAAAGTCTGGCCAGCAGTAGGCTATTGGTGGTTACGTTTTGCAGATGACCCTGGGGGTCGGCGCTCTCTGACCACAGGTCAGCTGTGTTCATGTCTGGTTTCCACCCGTCTGTTGGGGAAGCAGGTGGACGCTCTATCCAGGTCAGCTGGATGTCTCTTGGAGCTCAGGTATCTTTGGGTCCTTCAGGGACCACACACCATGAGCACCACTGGGGTTTCTCAATATTCCAAGCAGAAAACAACAGGAAACCATGCCGTGGGCTCAGAAGACACCAGTCCTAGGAAGGACAGCCATCGCTGGCAGTCAGCCAGTGCCAACTCATGGCCAAGTCCACAGCCCAGGGATAAGGACCATCGAGAAACTGAGCCGAAGACTGGTCCGTGTACAAACGAGGGGTGATGCAAAGCTATCCTCCACCTTCCAACCTCCCCGAGGCCATGAGTTTCTAGGAGAAAATACTCAGTCCCAATGCGTCTGCCATTTTCTCCTTCCAACTTAAGAGAAGACAGTAGGGATCATTTCAAACATCCTGTGATTGTGGTCTTTGTGGCCAGGGACGCCCACGATGACTCGGGGATGTGTTTCCGAATGGTCACGTCCAGAAAGTGTGAAAAGAATTTAAGCTGCATGTAACATCCATGGGGGTTAAGTAGACCACGTTCTTGAAGACAGGTGCATATGGGATGCTGGAGGTGCAATTCAGGACATGATTATGGGGTACACCCAATCCAAAACCCTGTGGGAGTAGTCTCACCTTCCCACATACCTTCTTTTTTGCTGCTGTTCTGTTTTTTCTCAGTAAATCTCTTTGTGGGAGGAGGAGAGAGAACCCTCTGAGTGGCGTAATCATGGAAATGCATTTATCCCTGGACGCCATGATTTTGAGACCGTGAGAAGGGTGCCTTTTGACCCAATCTTGTAGAAACTGGTTAAAGGACTGAGCTCGGAAGAGTCCACATTGTTGAACTTCCTCTGTAGGAAGACAACACTGGCACTGGTACAGAGATGCTTTGAGGCAAAACAGGTGTGTGTGAAGAATTCCGTTTCCAAACACCTAAATTTGCCCCCAGAATGGAAGCAGACCTGGTTCCCAAGAACCTACCCGGTGCTCCTAGGCTCATTACAAACTTCCTTCTTAGACCCATGCGCCCTTACCAAGAATGTTAATTGCCCCAGAAAATATGCATGGTAATTCCAGGTGACTAAAATCGTTGTAAAATCAGAATTTCGGTGCATCCTCAGAAAAACGGAACCCAAACCTCACTCATGCATCAGGCATAGTTATTATCGAGAAAGCACTCTGCATATTTGCATATAATGGTGTGAATCAAAACCGTCTGCCCGTAATAAAGCAAAAACAAGGCACGGTTCCCATAAAACAGAATAGGCCCTGATTTAAAAAAGATTTGCATGAAAAGCTCGCATGTATGGGCATTTTTACACACTTCCCAAAATAGTTGCTTTAAAACAGTTAATATATATGTTTTTTTTAGTTTTTTTTTTTTTGTATTACACCACATCGAAGCAAGTTGTCAGAATGAGAACCCAACGCGTTAATTTTCTCTCCCTGAAAGCCTTCTGGCCGATTATAAACAAGCTGTTGGGGCCGGCCTGCGAGTAAATTCACTTATTCTTCCCTGATGTGGGCATTTCTCCTTTCTGTAGTACACCGTGTGGCATTCGCACTATTGATCTGATGTTATTAGATATATTAAAACTCCCAAACTACTTTTGAAAATATAATAATTCTGCAAGTTTCCAGAAACTTAAGAACATTAAAAAAAAGAATAACCGATAACCGAACATTGGGCGAAATTTAATTCTACGTTATGAATAAAATCGTCTTTACTTCCCACGGAAAAGCTCACAGAGACGTCTGCCGGTTTCTAGGAACGGGCGATAAATACCGCCACGGGGACCAGTCGTCGGAGCAGAAATTAAAGGGACAGTATTGTTAAAATTTCTTCTGCAAAATGAGCGCTCCAGGAATTCCTTGAAATGTCCCCAAACGTGGACCCAGAAGCTGAGAGTTACCCTTCACATCAGGGAAAGGGGCTAACTAGCATATGGATAGGGAGGAAAATGGGACCCGGAGGACATGTTAAATTATTGCAATTGTATCCGTCCATCACGAATGAAGAGGGAATTATTTGCCCTCAAAAATGGAGGGTGAAAATGAAATCAATTATCATTTGTATCTGTTTTTGCCCTCACATTAGAACTTCAACGCACAAAGCTTTAGGGCTTTACTAAGTCAAATTGGATACAATCTAATTGGACTTGATTTGATCTCCCCTTTGGGGTCGAAGGTGGTGCTCCCGCGAGCAGGTTGATGAACCCAAGGCCGTGCATAACTTCACCTAAATTACATCGCACCTGGTGGAACCAGTTAAAGAAAGTGTTTCGATGGGTTTAACATTTACCAATGTGTAAATGGTTAGAGGTGGGTTCCATGTGGCACGTGGCGGACTGTGTCCTTAGATGAAGAGCTCCTTGACACCCCAAGCAAGGGCGTTCTGCATGCAAGGCTTGCGGCTTTTCCAGGGGAGCTAGCTGGTTTCCAAAGGGGGCTGGACTACTCTGGGGGTCTCAGAGTTGGGGGTGCAGAGAGATTTCTCCTCTGATCCCCCTCTGTTCTTCAAACTCTCCTGTCCTGGGGCTTTCTCCTCTCCTGTACTTCTCAAGCTGCTCAAAGACCTACTGACAGAACTGGTGTTCTGGAACCATGCTGCAGAGTTCTGTTCAGTTCAGCAAACATACATCCATCCGTCTGTCTATCCACCCATCCACCTGTTCATTCATCCATCTATCTATCCATCCAACCACCTGTTCATCCATCCATCCATCCATCATCCACCCATCCATCACCCATCCATCCATCTGTCTATCCATCTGTCCATCTATCTATCCATCCATCCATCTATCCATCCATCCACCTATTCATCCATCCATCCATCCACTCATCCAACCTTCCATCTATCCACCTGTTCATCCATCCATCCATTCATCCATCCATCCATCCATCCATCCATCATCCATCTATTCATCCATGCATCCATCCATCCATCCATCCATCCAGTAATCTACCATCCATCCATCCACCCACCTACCATCCATCCATGAATAAATACAACCTTCCATCCATCCCTTCATCCATCCATCATCCATCAATTCTTTGCTCACTGGAAGATCCATTTATCCATCCATCCCTTCATCCATCCATCATCCATCAATTCTTTGCTCACTGGAAGATAAAAAAAAATTTCTTCCTCTGCCTCAAAAAGAGCTCAGCATCTCCTGGGAGGAGACAGGCATCATGATAGGGACGCACGCAGGCAAAATATACAGTGTGAAGACAGATTTGGTGCCCAGCACACTAGGCACAGAGGCCCCATGGGCCATATCCAACTTGGGTACTTACAAGAGGAAAATTAAAACGAATCATGGTGATGTCGTGCATGTGATCGGGGTGCAATTGGACCTTGGTGTCTTTATTTTGTTTTAATAAAACGGATACCAGCTTGCATAGAAATTAATTATGCAACATAATGACTTATAAGCAGGGAACTTCTTCCATTGTGTCCATTACGAAATCCCATCAGTAAGGTAATATTTGGAACTTCACAAGATTCATTCACAGTGAACCCAGGGAAACCTGTCAGGCATCCAAAACACAGTCGCTCACCTGCAAGACCTTCTCAACCAACAATGAGGATTTGGTAACTTGAGATTCAGCTGCAGGCCCTACAGGAAAATGGCGGCAGCTGTTGGCTTTTCCAGCTAAGCGATTCCTTCGGAGGCTGGGCCAGCAGAACCTACGTTCTCTGCTCGCGTTTTCCCAAGAGCTGTGTCTCGGGTGCAGAGCGCTCGCACGTCTGTCTTGCGTGAACGGGGAGTCGGAAGGAAGAGCGGTCTTCAGGACAGCATGGTGAGCAAAATGGGGAGCTCTTGCTACCTCTCTGAAGTTCTTTCTTCTTTCTTTGGGGGAACCTTTCAATACGGAGGTGTGGATTTGTAAATGTGGAGCTGAGCTTGGCTGGGCTGCTCACGTGTCTGCCGTTGGATAGACCAAAGGTCTCGTAGTTGGCGTGGTTTGCTGCTGGTTCACAAAGTCATCTCCTACCCCCAAGGGGATGGTCATGGTACCCTGACAACTCGAGGGTGGGGGGCTGCTGACCAGCTCCCGCACCAGTCCCTCCTGAATCCCACTGCCCTGCCTGCGGTGATGTTTGTCTGCAAGCCGCCCTGTGTTTTAATGTCGTGTTTGAAGGCGTTCGCGATCCCGGCAGCTTTGGTATCCTGTGTCCGACGTCGCAAACCGAGTGCCTCTTTGAATTGTGAATGAAGCCATACCTCGACAGCGGTTTCTGATCAGAGGTCTGCAGACCCTTCTCGCCGGTCCTTCCCAACCTGACACTGAATCATTAACGAGTATTCCTCCGCGCTTGAGTTTTCAGACCCTCGGTACAGAATGATTCTTGCTTTCCTACGTTTTTCTGGGGTCTTGATGAGATGGTTGTATGGGGCTCTGTCAGGCCCTGATGGAATTCACCCACCCTGGATTCACATCTCCCTTTCCCTGTTTGGTGGGATGTTCTCGTCGCGGGATAAATTAATTTATCGGACGGGGTTCGGGTGAGAATGTCCAATGCGTGGCTTATTATTTAATGGCTCGTTTAGCCAACGGCCCTATTCAAGAATGTAAATGTCTGTGGCTCATTCCTCTGTTCCAATGGCGCTAATAATTCGGCTGAGGACGTAAGCCGGAGTGGTCAGCTGCAAGGTGTAAAAATAACAGGTGGGCAGATCCGACCCGGGCGTGGGTCTCATGGTTATTTATTGCCTTCTGCTGGGTTGTCGCCACCCGCCGCCTTCCGTGCCGTCTTTGAGCCTCTTGGTCTCCACCGAGGACCCGCACACACGCGGACGGAGAAGGGGAGGAGCATTCTTTCTGCCCAAGACTCAGGGTGGTGGAGACAGCTCAGGTTAGAAGAACAGGAATCGGGTGAACTGTGTGGGACTGTCGTCTACGGCCCCGGGAACGTTTTGGAACCTGCAGGTGCCCTAGTGCTCAGGTATCCGGACCTTTGAACCCAACGGGATGGGAGGTAACGGGGTGCCTCTGTGAAGGTAACGCTCCATGCGTGACACGTTTCCTCTGGAGAGGCGGTCAGGGGAGATGTGTTTGCGGTACGATCACCTTCTCAATAATCCTGTTTGGGTTTTTCCGAAGACACAATCCCATTTGCAGCAGTGTTTTTTGCAACCCTGCAAGGCAGTGCCTCGTGCACTTATGTGTATAGGATTTTCTTGGGGAGGAGTTTATGCAACACGCCTCCATCCCGATATGCCTGGGACAGGGTCATGCTGCTCCCAGGAGCCAGGCTGGTGGTACTCAAAGGGAATGGTTAAAATTATGAACATGAAAATGATCCAGGCTTCTGCCTTTATCATAAGAACATGGTGCTTGATTAAAAAATAAAATAAGATAAAATAAAATAAATAGGGCTAAACACAGCATTGAATTCTCTGTGGCGCCAGGTGGCAGAAAGAGGCATCTTGGTAGGATCAGTGCGTTTTCTTCCGTTCTTCCTTGCGTGGAAGCAAAGAAAGGCACCCACGTGAGCTCAGACGAGGGCCGTGGATTCAGAGTCTGGTGCGGGAAGGTGGCAGGGTGGGCTGCCCTCACTGGTAATTTTGTAGGGATTCAAGGCAAATATTACGGAGGAGAAACTTTATCGTGCACTAAGGCGAAAGAGGTCATCCTGGGTAAACAGCCCCTGCTCTCTGCATCCTGCAGGGATGATGAATAAGAAAAGATGGCTAAGTACACCAAGGGAACTGGAGAATGCTCGTGCTTGGCAATGTGGTGGGCCTCGTCTAATCAGTCGAGGACCTGCACAGAACAAACTGGACAATGGAGGGTTCTCTCTCTCTCTCTCTCTCTCTCTCTCTCTCTTCTCTCTTCTCTCTGTGTCTCTGCTTGAGGTGGGACAGAGCTGGGTGTGCACGTGTGGGATTCCCGCAAGCTTCCTGAACGCCCCATCTACACTGCCGCCATGCCCCCTCTCTGCTCCTGTGCCAGGCACGAGTGAGATGCCCATTTCTCCTTTATCGACTATCTCACACACGTCCCTTTGCAGACAACGCTGTGCTTTTTGCAGAGAGCTTCTCTCTCTCTCTTTTTGTTTTCAGTTTGACTTTTTCTAACGCAGTGGAAGTTGCGGTGCCGTTTTCCAACCCGTCCTTCTAGTGGAGAGAAAAGGTGGCTGCTTTTTTTTTTCAGCCACCCTGATCAGGCAGCTCTTCCCTCCCTCCCCTTGGCTGAAAACCTATTTTGTTCAGACGCGCGCGTGGTTTTTTTTTCTCCCCGCACTCCGTGCCTCAGAAATACGGACGGTGAAAATGAAGCCATATGAAAATGCAGTGCGGGAGATGTTTTCGCCCGTGGAGCTGGGATCCTGTCCTTGGCCGTGCCAAGCGTGCCCTGGCCAGCCGGCCGTGTAATGAGCTCACGGTGGGGACTCATCAATTCTCCCTTTATTTCCCCGAGCACCGAGTGCATGTACAAAAGAGATCCACAATTGGAATGGAACCCTTCCTGAGAGGCTTCCTGATTTCTCCCCCCATCACGGGCCGAAAAAGTGACTTTGGACATCCGTTTTCCTGAAAAATGCCAGGGCTTTTTTTTCCCTTCCAAATAAAAAGCAGGCCCGGTTTAAGAGGAGAACGTTTTTATCATTCTTGGACGAACTGGGAAACAAGAGGCATCTCATAAAAGAGATCCCCGAGACGACATTTTTCCTAGATTGTCTGCGAAAGAAAAGAGAAGAAAAGAAAGAAAAGAAAAGAAAAGAAAAGAAAAGAAAAGAAAAGAAGAAAAGAAAAAAGAGCAATTTGCACATGCGAACTTTCCTCTTTTCCCAATTCTTTGCCGTTTGGGGATTGTCTTCGCTGAATTGAGTCGGTATGGATTCCCACCCAAAACAATCTGGGCGTGACCTTAATAAACTTCAACAGGTGCTGTAAATTCGAGGTCCGGCTTTGGGCTTCACAACATTTTCTCTTCGCTTTTGTTCCCGAAACGCGAAGCCTGCTCTCAGCTCTGTTGCAATTTGGACTTGATTAGTTAAAAATAGCCTGGAAACATTTTGAATTAAATTAAAATAGCAACTGTCACTTCCTTTCCCTGTCTCGCCTTGAACGGAGGAGGTTTATATCCGCAGATTTCTGCCCCCGCCCCGAGGACCCGAGAAGGCGCGACGACTCCGTCGGTAAGAAAGTGAATCAAAAAGTGAATTTGGGGATGGAAACAAGTGACTGGTTTTCCTTTAATTTTGGAAACAGAAGGGCAGACAGGGGTAGCAGGTGCTGCAGCTGTTTCTGTCTTGTTGTACGTACCGCGTGTGGGCATGTGTGTATATGTGTGTGTGTGAGAGTGTGTCTGTGTGTGAACACGCATGCACACGTTTGTGTGTGTACGAATGTGTGTGACTGAGCATGCACATACACGAGGCTCTGTGTGCTGGGAAGGATGGCAGGACAATTGGTCCCTGCATATCCCAGACCATATTTCCCATCTGCACCTGTATCCCCAGGGGACACAAGTGGTCCAGGTGCTTGTGTCTCTGGGGTGAAGACAGGTAAGCCTTGTCCCATCTGCACCTGTACCCCAGGGGACACAGACGGTCCAGGTGCTTGAGTCTCTGGGGCGAACACGGGTGAGCCTTGCCCCATCTGCACCTGTATCCCCAGGGGACAGAGATGGTCCAGGTGCTTGTGTCTCTGGGGTGAAGGCAGGTGACCCTTGTCAGGTAGGGACTCCTGGCTTCCAGCCAGAAGACACCAGACTCCGAAGATGACAGCCAGCAAGCCCTTATTGGCCCGGGGCTGCTGCCGAGCTGTAATAACGGAAGGATGGTGTGGAGATCTCACCTGGCTAACTTCTTCTTCCAGGAATGCAAACACGGCTCCACGGGGCGGGAGTGTCATAGGTGCCATGGATCTGAGGCTACCTGAACCCTGCCATCAGGCCAAGCATCTTCCCACCCGCGCTCCTGAGCCCAGCCAGCATATCCCCCGTCATAAATCACCCGTCCTCACAGCTCTTGCCAGACAACGTCTCCAGAACTTCCCCAATTTGGTGAGCTTGGGGGAATTGTTTTAATGGCCACGTTTCGCCTTTCCGCGGCTAAACTGACACCGTGTGCCACCCGAAATGGCATCCTTTCGACGTTCGTGCGGTCGTAGGATGGAAATTGCTTGTAGACGTATTCATGGGCGCCTCTGAACGTTGCATTAGGAATGCAGTGAACACACGCATGCTCTTTGCAAGGAGGACACTTTTTTTTACCTACGGTCTCAGCTGGGCGAGTGGGTGCATTTTCGTGGGACCCCAGGTGAGAGAATGTCGTGGACGTTGAGCCCTCCTTAATGGAGGGACGCGCGAGAGGGTAAAGCCAGCCTGTAGCTGTGTAGACAGGGCACGTTGCGTGGGTGACCGCCATTGTGTTTGCTCGCCGTCAGTAGGACGTGCACGACTCCCAGAGCACAAGGTTGCGCACGGGTCGGGTCCTAGAGGACGGGCTTTCAAGCTCACAGCATGCAGTCAGGCTACCCAAGTTCTCACGGGGTGAATGATCAGCTTACCCAGCCCCCAGTGGATAAACGGTACAACGGGTTCCCATCTGGACGCACCACTGGGCACCCTGGTGTCTATCCCCAACCGGCAGAGAAACGTGCAGCCAACACGTCCACGTGGGCCACTGAGAGTTGATGTTTGCCAACCTGATTGTACCGTCGTGCACATTCCCGCTCTCCATGGTTTTGCATGGGCAGCTCTGCAAGCTTGCGGGAGGGATGCGTGAGCGTGACACCTCTCACCTCCCCACCCCCGTGCTGTGTGGCAATTGGAGATGTCGCTTCGTTAACCAGCCACGTGTGTCTTCTACTAAATGCTGTCTAGCCACGTGAGGTCTCGATGTCTCTACTTTCAGTCGTGGACACCACGGGTTTGCAGTGCGGACGGATGCTCACAGGATGTGAAGGAGCCTCTCCGTGCAGCCCCTCCCACGCACATCCTCTACACCTGTATGCGTGGATGGCTCCCTTTCCTCACCCACCCCGCACGCGTGGACTGAGTTGCATCTCGGTTACTGTGTTCCGGCGCAGTTTCCATGTGAAACCGCGGGCAGCCAGCTCTGCTACAAAACTTGTCTTACGGATGCAAATGTGTTGCAAAGCCACGGATACTTATTAGGGGAGCGAGTGAATCGTGCGTTTTGTCTGCACAGTGTCATCTCAGAGCCCACGGGAATGCGGATGGGAGTCGCACCCAGGTGCACACACCTTACACGTCTCCCAGCGCCCTCAGCGCACAGGGATGTTAGGGAGCAGCTGACCCCCCTGGTCTGGGGCTCCAGCTCTCTCTGCGAAACGAGAAAATCCCCGTTCTGCGTTTTCCCAATAAAGCAACGTGCAATCCTCGCGATGCCAGTCCCACAAGCAAACATGGAGGTTTCTTCACGCCACATGCATTGTGGACTGCAGGCATTTCTTTGCTACCACGTTTATTAGACTCCTACCTTTTGGGTTTTTGTGTTTCCTATTCTCTATAATCCCATTTCCTCTCCTTATGTTCATGGTTCTGGGGTGATTTTGTGCCGTGTGGCGATTTTTACAAACGTGCCCGTGGGTTACATTTCCGTGCATTCCCGTTTTCACTCCCTTTGAGCGTTGTACATGCTCTCTGTAACTCGCAGGAACGGGGCGGGGTTGCGTATTTTTCCCAGTCATTCCGTTAGGGAAGACGTGGACTCTTTTAAAGGCACACAGGTTCCAAGTAGGGCTCGGCTGGGGAGCGTCGTCGGCATGCCTTTCGAACGCAAAGCAGTTTCGTTGCTCTCCCTCGAGACATGCTTTCCGTGGCGCAGTGGACTGGCACGCTCGGCCACCGTCCCGGAAATACAGACGTCCAGCCCTGAAGGCGGAAAATACCCGGGTTAGCAGTCAGAACGGCGCGTGGATTTGACCTGCGCTCGAATGTGAACGTTGTGGCTGGCGCAGCAGGTGATGGCCGTGAGCCATCGAGGGACCAGGACCTGCACCAGTGATGTGAGCGGTGGGGGTAGACGACCAGAAGGTCACTGCCACGCCTGGCTTTGGGTGACTCCAAGGGCATTGCTAGCTTACGCTACGTGGGTACTGCTGGCCGCCAGTGTAGGACTCGGCTGGTCCCACAGGGAGGTCCCTGCAACAAATTCTTCGTGACCTCCATCTTTCTTTTCCACGAAGGTGGCATTTGAAACAAGAGCAAGGAGGTCATAGATCCTGTCAATGAGGGTGATCCATGGCTGGGACGAGGGGAGGGGGGACTCACATGGGTGCGTTTATTGCTCGACTTCTTGGCTGTGTCCTAGGGCAGCTGGGATTTCGGGGGAGCCCTTGAAGGACATCGCATTGTTTCCAAGCCACATTTCCAGGGGCGCCATGTCTGTGGGGTGCAGAGAACGTCGTAGACTGAAGCTTTGTCTTTGGGGTTGGCCTCTTTCCCTGTTCTCCGTGGCATCCCATACGTGAAGACCCCTCTTCTGCCGTGTCCCGTGATGGCAGAGAGACGCGGACAAGCTAGTTCATGGAGGGGTTTACTCAGTTCAGAAGGAGTCTCGATGCGTGGTAGTGACATTGGGCATTGCTCATAAAACACGTACTCCAAAGCACAATGGCGTGATTCCATTCCCAAGATCCCCCAAGACAAGACACTTTATAGCTTTAAAGCGTACGTTTGGAGACCCTGGTGCAGATCCCAACTCAGCCCCGTATTTAAAAGTTTCTCAGTTATATATGGTTTGCATTTAGATTTTTCTTGAGCTGACAGCATGGCTATGGGTCCTGGGATAGAGATTACTGCATATGGTACCCCAACCACCTAGGGCAGCCCAGCTATTTTCACCCATACGGTACCCCAACAAAACCCCACCTGCACAGGGCACCCCAACTCCTCAGGCCATTTTCATCCGCATTCATCCAACTGCATAACCCTTATCCGTCCCTTTATTTAAAGCCCGTTCTGTGTTCCCGGTTCCATCTCATCCTCGACGTCCGTGTCGCCAACGTAAATTCAAATTCTAACGGACCTGCCCTGAGTTGAGGACGGGATGAGGACAGCGTGCGACGTACCCCCAGCCGGATCAATAATTCCTGGGTTCCTTCCTGCATCATCGGCATGCACGGTGTGTGGCGTCAGGGTGTACACTGCAGGGACGAGGGGGTGGGCAGCCGGGGGGCCCGCACTGTAGACGCCCGCCATCCACGCCCTGGCACTCGCTCTGCAGCTGTCCTAGGATTTTCAGCACCGAGGGGATTTGCAAAGTAAAAAAGCCTGACCTTCCCTGCCGGCCGCGCGTTGTGGGTGGGTTTCACCCGTTCGCGATACGAATTTTATTCTTCACGTCTCTGCTGCCTGATAAGCAGAAAGGAATACGATCAGGGACAAAGGGGGGTTTTTGTCCTGGGGGGGCACCTCCTTCATGCCTCGATGGATGAAGAAAGTGGGTCGCTGACTTGCCTCGAATACCCTTTTTTACATAATACGTTCGCGTTTAATGGCTCCTGAAAAACAAGGTTTTAAAAATCAGGTAATTGCCAAATTTTCTGCCCTAGCTCTTTTTTTGAATATGCCAGTTTTTTTTTTTTTCAAAGTCTGACCTACTCTGCTTTCCCTGAATCCCTTCCCTTGATTGAAAGGGGATACTTTGTAACGTGATATATATATATATATCACCCCATTGCGTCAGGGCTCATATCACTAATGAGCTATAATTGATATTCACAGGTTTTAAAGCGTCCGTACTGGCTTTTGTTTTTTTGGGTTTTTTTTTAATGGGCATGGTTATTCTGCAAGTCAAACTGTACTTGTATTCGTTTTCTGGGGTTCCTGCAACAAATACTGAGCAGCTTAGAACAACAGAAATACATCCTCCCCCAGCTCTGGACACCAGAAGTCTGAGATCCAGGCGGGGCAGGGCTGTTGAGATCCAGGCGGGGCAGGACCCCTGAGATCCAGGCGGGGCAGGGCCGTGCTCCCTCCAGAGGCTCCAGGGGAGGGTCCTTTCTCCTCTTGCAGCTTCTGGGGCTCCAGGCATCCCTGGGCTGGTGGCCACGTCCCTCCTGTCTCTGCCTCTGTCCTCATGTGGCTTCTCCTCTGTGTCTCCTCTTCAATCTCTTACAAGGACACCTGTCATTGGATTTAGGGCCACCCTGATCCAGGATGAGCTCATTTTAAGTTACACCTTAATGACATCTTCAAAGACCCTATTTCCAAATAAGGATCCGTTCTGAAGGTCCAGGTGGGCATTAATGTAGGGGACACCATGCAGCCCATGACAGGTGAGAACCAGGTGCAAGGGAAAGGTGGACCCTCCAGGGACATGTACCCATTTTATCACACAGCCCGGCACGAGCATCCCACAAGGGACCCTCACGTGGCACAATGTTCACAGACCATCCAGCACGGCTCCCTCCCCTGGCTGCCACTTTCTCCTCTGTAAAAGCCCCCAGAGCAGTAGAGATTCCTGTCTCCCACTCCATGCCCACGGAGCTGGGGTATTACACAATGTTCTGGCGGCTAGGAAAATACAGGTAACACATGTGCACCCTTTACTTTCTCCGTATCAATGAAAGACAGTGAGCGTTCCCATTAACCACCCAAGGATGGTCACCGTGGATCAGGAGGAAGTCAGCTCTGTCCTCCGCCAAACCACCGGCGACTCTGAAGCCACGAGAAAACCCACACGTGTGGCAGGTGCTGCTTCTGATCTCGGGAACTTGTGACCCTGTCCTTCCCGCAGCTCCTGTGATTGCTTTCGGTTTGGGAGAAAGAGAATCTGCAAATGTAAACCGTGATCTGAAACAAGGGGTGGGGGTGGGGGATGCCCCACCTGCAGCAGGCCCCCTAGACTTCCAGCGGCAGTTCTTGGAACCAGCATCTCTGCGAAATGAAACAGTTTTTCCCCTCGCAGCTGGGTTCTGAGTGTGACTCCAGCATGTCCTGTGCCGGAAATAAGCATTTGTAAGTAGCCACGAGTCAACATTGTTTCATAAATAAATAAATGACTGTTATCGCGTTACCCCATCATTTCCGTAAGGAAACGTTATGTCCTGTGCCAAAAAGTACATCATAATTACCCGCGGCCCCATTTTACAGCGGATAAAAATAAGGATCCGAATCGTGATGCTCTCTCAATGTTTAATTAAAAAATTAAGAAGGCAACGTTTTATACAAATGACAAGCGTCCAGGCATCCAATGGGTCAGAAAGAAACATTGCTGGATGCTTTGTGTTCACATCCTTTGTTAGACGCACAGATGCAATGGAAATTTTATTTTCTCATGTTTAAAAAAAAAAACCCAAAAACCAAAAAAAAGCTCCTTTTACAAAGTGGAAGGAACGGCGCACTGTGATAAATGGGGAGACGTAATGAAGTTTCCCCCAGAGGCAGGGAAGGGCTTACATTTACCCGTTGCGCCACGCTGTTCCCTGAGCACCTGCTCGGTGCCAGCACGCAGCGGCCGTAGACGTCGCAGGAGTGCGCGGACTCTACCAAGAGAAGTGCGACCGGGAGGTGGGGTTGACACACTGCCCCTCTCCTGGGTGCAGGTCCCCATGGGTATAAAACGTCTTTGCGCACGGTAGTTAACGGCACGTGTGCGTCACGGGACGCGAAGGCAGGTGTCCTGAGAGTTGCCAAGTGCTTTTGCTCCAAAAGACAGAGCACGCCTACGCGCGGCTGCGCACCTGTGCGTCCGAGCGGGTCTCCTGCTTCTCCTCCTCTCTGAGGGCCGGTCGACCGCGGACCAGAGAGCCCTGCGACGTCCCCAGAGCTGGGTAGTAAGAGCGCCTTCCAGAGCGCGAGGCTGCTTTGGCCGAGACCCAGCTGCCACTCGGAACAGGCGCCTCTGCTCTGGTCTAAGTAATGACTCCAGAGGGCCTATTACCTGGTTTTATGGGTCTGCGGAGGCCGTGGCCAGTAAATCTCGCAGGCGGCCCCCAGACAGCTGTAACTCCCACCTCTCCCCTTCCCTCCCCCTGTGTCTCCAACGAGCGAGCGTTCCCCATCCTTGTCCCTGCAAAGTTTCTGCAAAGGCGGGGCCATCGGAGCGAGCGCTGGTTTGCAGAGGGTAGCAGGCAGAAGGCAACGCCAGGGTCCTGATCAACGTGGGTGTGGGTTGGGACAGGAAGGTGGACAGGAAGGTGGGTAGAGCACGTCGGAATGGCACAGAGGGTTTTCCTTCCAAGAGAAGTCACAGGGTTGCTATACATAACAGCGAGCTGGAGTCCAGTTGGGTTCTGCAAAGGGGGACGAACTTTGTTCCCTGCACGGGATCGCTCCCTGCCCACCTGGGCTGTTGCGTGGCGTGGGGGCAGGGAGAAGTGGGGTGGCAGGAGCAGATCCTGGTGCTGATTCTCTCCAGCACCCGAAAGATGTTCGGAAAACAGGCGTTCACATGGAAACTTGGACACGCATGTCTCTGGAAGCATGACGCACAACAGCCCAAAGATAGAAGTAGCCCCAGCGTCCGGGCATGGGCGCACGGACCTATGGACGCACGGGCACCGGGGCGCACGGGCCTACAGACGCACGGGCACAGGGGCGCACGGGCGCGGAGGCTCTCGGACGCGGGGGCTCTCGGACGCGGGGGCTCTCGGACGCACGGGTGCACGGGAGTATAGACGCACGGCTGGGTAAGCACGAGTTGGGGCATGCACACGACGCCGAATGACTCAGCCCTCCAAAGGGGCAGCCCTGGTCCATGCGACCTGATGCTCACTGACAGAAGCCCGAGACCCCGGGGCACGTGGTGTGTGATTGCATTTATATGAAACGTCCAGAATGGGTCAATCTCTAAGGACAGGAAGTGGATACCAGGGGCCAGGGAGCGGGATGGGCAGTGACCACGAAGGGGAACAATGTCTCTTTTTGGAGAAATGAGAATGTTCTGGAAGCAGACAGCACGGTGAAGGTGCTAAATGTCCCTGAGTGGTTGGCTTTGAAGTAGTGAGTTGTATGTTTGTGGACGTCGTGCGCTTTTTGTGTGTGTGTGTGTGTAAAAAAAGAAAAGAAAGGTATTTTGGAGTCCCCACTAAACAGCTGGTGATGGGCTTGGGTCTTTTAGGAAAGAGAAAGGCTTGGGTCCTAAAGAGTCAGTGGTCTGCGGGGACATCAGGGACCGTAGGCGTCAGCTGGCTCCACATTTTCATTCTTCAGGCGGGGACCCTAAGATCCGTTGGGTTTGCAAACTTGGACCCTTCGACTCTCCCAAAGGTATTTGCAAAAGCAAAAGGTGTTCAAACAACAACTGCGACATGAATGCCCATAGGGGCAGAAAGCAGGCACCAATCATCGACCCTGTGACGCACCTTGATCAAGCCATTCCTGAAACCTGTATCCTACTGAAGTTTGCATTCTGTGAGCCGACACCTTCTCGTTTGCTTCAATCCCTGACGGCTGGTGCCCTACCAAGCCCTACGTAATACACACCCCATAGTGTTCCTTCTCCAGACGTTCTGACACCCTCATCCCCACTTAAAGAATGCAGCTCTCGATTTTGAGACCAGCACCTGTCATCCTTCCGCGTGCTTGGGCAGAATCACTCGCTTTTTACAATGGCTTAGAGAGCTGGCTTGTTTCTTGCTTTGGGGGCGAGGTTCCACTCAAGGGCTGCCTCGCACCCCTATTTCAGGGCACCCAACACAGCCGTAGGTTCAGAAAGTGTTTCCAAGAGTGTGTTTGTAGATACGCGAACCCATTTCTGAAAGAATTGTCTACAATTTAATTCTTCTCTCCATTAAAAAAAAAAGAAAGAAAGAAAAAGAAAAAAAGCAAATAAAAGCTTTAAACATTTTTAGATCCTCCCCATTACGTTCATTACAAGGGAAGGCGTCAGTGCAAACCGTACCTTTATCACCTGGGCCTGATTTGGGGAGGCGGGGAGGGAATGACATTGCCCAAACACGCAACAACAGGAATTTTGTTCCATTTCGCTCATTTCGCTGCTGATTAAATCTGAAAAGGTGAAGGGGAAATACGCCAGAGAGGCACTCCCCTCCGACATACACTTTTATGGAATAAACCTGAGTTTTACATCTTCGGTGAATTAGGTGGTGTGCGTGCGGGATGCTTCGGAACCCAAGAAATACGGATGGTGAAGAATTAGGGGGAAGGAGTTTTAAATACGATCACTGAAGCCCCCACACGTATTTCACTGGGACTGAGACCGGGGGTAGGAGCACACATGTGTCACAGCGGGCTCGCGGGGAGACGGGTTTTCGCCCGTTTCTGGTTAGGAGGCTGGAGGTGTCCAGCTGGGGAGTTGCAAGCCTCCCGTTTTTTTGTTTTTTGTTTTTTAATTTTATTTCATTGTATTTTTTCCTTTGCCGGGGAGCACACAACGCCACAGGCTTGCAAAGAAAGGACCGATTCATGGAGGCACGGCCGGCTCGCCCTCCTGGCCGTGGGCCCTCATTAACGCCCCCCGAAATTACAGCCCTGTCTATTTTCAATTTGCTACACGGCGAATGAAGGTTTACGGCGAGGGGTCCAGGGGACGAGTGGCAGCCAGCGGGCGTTAGAACCCTCCACCCAGAGCAGACGCTTCGGAAGCAGAGAGCGAGCTGAGCAGAGGAAGCCCCACGTGCACATGTGCACGGGTGGGGTCGCAGGCTGCAGAGCAAAGCCTGGAGGTGGGGGGCCGGCTGTGCCACCCTCGGAGCCTGCCGTGAGTCAGGGAGCTGGGACACACCTTTGTCAGGACTCTGCTCCATGCACGCCGGTTAACAGGTGCCAAAAGTGCATGCCCAGGTGAGTGGCAGATCCCAGGATGACACGGGAAGGTCTGTAGGGCGCCCAGTGTCCCACAGTCCAGCCCTGCGGGGATGCCAGTTGCCCTGAGCATCTGTGGCCATTTTCCTCCTACTTCTGAGATACAGACCAGCTCCAAAAGACGCCCATTTCTGGGATGCTTCAATACTGGCTCGGGGTGCATCACAGGGCACTCTGTGGGGTCCACGTGCACCGGGCACCGGGTTGCACGGGCTTTGAACACCCGTTCACAACCCTGGGTGCATGGCGCCCCCACAGTCCCTTCCCCATCGGAGGCTGCATTTTTAAACAGCCTTTGGGGTTTGGCCGCCTGCCTCCGTTGGACCCCAAACAGGGAAGAACAGTGCCCCGCACAGCGGCGAGGCCAGCCAGGAGCACGTCCCTAACTAGGTGCCACGCAGACGCTTATTGCAACGTGGACACTCATTATCGGGCCCTCTACTTAATTGTTATTTTGCCGATAGACAAGCCTGGAGTTTCTCTAAGAGGCCGCAGTGGCATTGTCCTTTTGCACGGGGTTGGGGAGGAGGGATCATCTTTAAAAAAAAAAAAAAAACATCTTCCCTCCCCGTTTTTCCAGTGGCGAAAAGCGTGGCATTGCCCGAAGTTCCTCCGTGGCAAAAGGACATTTTGGGGGTGCAGGCAGGGGGTGGATTCCGCCCTCTGGCTCGCAGAGAAATTGGTGTGCCTTGTCTCCAAGTCCCAGCCTTAAAAACCCTTGACAAGCTGACATTCTCACCGCTAAGTGGGGCTGACGCGGGCTCGTCAACTCTAGGACACCGTGATGGGCCGTGGCAGGAATCATACCAGCAGCCTGATGGGAACTGATGAGTTGCATTTACTTTCAGCGGGGGGAACGGCAATTGGGTTTCAGTCCCGCGGCCGGCGTAGGACGGGCGCGTCAGGGGCTCGCTCCGAGAACCCGCGTTCTGCTCCTTCCCACCTCCGTCGTCCCGGGAAGAGCCTGCAAATGGTTTAAACCTACAGAATACAGCGGGATGAATGCCTCATTATTATCCCCCGTGTCGATACGACTTGGGGGAAAGAAAAAGAGAGAGAGGGAGAGAGACAGAATCCTAATAGGGCTCCGGTGATGGGTTTCAGATGTTGGTCTCCGCGCACGCCCAAACGCCAGGCGGACCGGGCAGGCAAATTGCTGGTGTTACTGACCTTGCCAGGAATCGTCTCGGTCTCTCTCTGTCTCTGTGTGTGCGTTTGCCGTGCTCCCCGTTTCCCCGATTTTTTCCCAAGAATCTGGTTGCATTAATGAGTATCTCTCCCTGCCGTGCGCGGTGCTGACCTTTCACGTCTGGGACGCGCGGAGAAGTACCGCTGCAGCCAGAGTGATGGGAGGCCGCTGGGAACCGATGGCTGCCCGTCTCCGGGCAGAAATGAGTTCTGACAAGTCGGAGCCGGAATCCCGCAGTGCAGACATGGACACCTGCCCCCGCCCGCCCGCCCGCCCGCCTCTTTTGGGTTTTCTATATCCATATATATATCTCTCTCTAAATGGCCCCAAATTGGCTGTTTCATATCCGAGCACCAAAGAGTCCCCCAGGATGCCAGAAACGGAAGGCTGGGGCGGGGGCCACCAAGGGTCCCCACCAGGTGAGCCCACCGTGGTGACAGCCCCGGGTGAGGGGACAGACGCCTGCCCTGTCCCCCCCCCCCACTCCGCCGCCACCCCCCATCCCAAAGTGACCTTGAGAACCGTGCAGGGAGAAATTACCGGAAGGATTTAACGGGCTTACCTTCTGCCCTGTCATCTTACTTCAGAATCGGTACTCAATAAATAAAAATAGACGTGAGCTGTGGGCCTCTCAGTACCCAGACCTGTTGACACATGTGAGTAATGGGGACGCTGGGTGTATGTCGGCCAGGATGGTGGCGGGGAAGGCCTCTGAAGGGTGTCCTGAGGGGAGCAGCGGACACCCAACCTGAGGTCTTGATCTCGAGACAGGGAGACTTGGGGGAGAGATGGACATCGCCAGTGACGTCCAGAAGACACCAGTACTCTTCCATGATGGAACCACCAAGATGGACAACCATGCACGGGGCGCACGTCCCAGGGGCAAGACCACGTATGATCAGATCAGCATGGTCAGCTCAATCTCCACTCCCTGGGAGAGATGCCCGGGTCCTGGGTATGCGTAGGGGGTACGCCACTCTACAGTAGAGATGCCCTGTGTGCTCCGTCTGAGTAGGGGGACCTCACTCTACAGTAGGGACGTCCGTGTCCTCCATCTGAGTAGGGGGACTCACTCTACAGAGAGATGCCCTGTGTCCTCCGTCTGAGTAGGGGGACCTCACTCTACAGTATGGACGCCCTGTGTCCTCCGTCTGAGTAGGGGGACCTCACTCTATAGTAGAGACATCCATGTCCTCCGTCTGAGTAGGGGGACCTCACTCTACAGTACAAATGCCCTATGTCCTCCGTCTGAGTAGGGGGACCTCACTCTGCAGTAGAGACACCCCATGTCCTCCGTCTGAGTAGGGGGACCTCACTCTACAGTAGAGACACCGTGTATCCTCGATCTGAGTAGGGGGACCTCACCCTACAGTAGAGACGTCCATGTCCTCCGTCTGAGTAGGGGGACCTCACTCTACAGTAGAGACACCGTGTATCCTCCATCTGAGTAGGGGGACCTCACCCTACAGTAGAGACGTCCATGTCCTCCGTCTGAGTAGGGGGACCTCACCCTACAGTAGAGACGTCCATGTCTTCCGTCTGAGTAGGGGGACCTCACTCTACAGGGAAATGCCCCATGTCCTGCATATGAGGGGGGGTACCTCACTCCACAGAGGAATGCCCGTTGGCACCATCATGGCTCACCATTGACTGGGAGAAGGACATGTACCGTTCCTGGTGGGGGTCCTTTCTCTGTAACCTAACATCTGTGCAACGTGTGCACTGCTCTTTGGGGTGACTTCAGAATACGGTGTCTGAGCATGGTGTCCTCTAGGGCTGCCCTCCCATCTCCTGTAGGAGGACAGCCGATGGCCGTCCTTCCCTCCCTCTGTGCTTAACCTCCTGTGAGTCCCAGAGCTCTCCAGGATGATGGAACTGCTGTCACCCTCTGGTCCAGCTGCCCCAGGGCCCCCCATTTTCCTGGTGACATCCCCACCACCCGAGACCCTGCAGAGGAAACACCTGTGTCGCCCGGGCCTCGGGCCGAGCTCTGCCCAGCTGCCTCCTCCCTCCCGCCATGGCTCCGAGGTCATGTTGGCCAACAGGTGTTTTCCCTCAGAATTCCCTTCTTGTCTGAGTGCAGCCCTGGGAATCACAGGGCCGAGGGGCCAGAGGTCAAACACAGCCGTGCGGGGTCCCCGGGGGGGCTGGGGCTTACCAGGTGTTTAATATTATCAGAGCTCATTTGCCGAAACTCTGGTGGAGAGGTCTCCTCGGTTCCAAATAAATTTAACGAGAGTGGTTTTCAAAGCCCGCCTATTGGAGTCTGCTCAATGGACAGGCGGTTTAACGGTAATTCGAGGAGGCAGGTGTACCCTCTCCGCACGGGAACACATGGGCGCCGCGGCCTGGCCCCATTTGTGGTAATTTTGGGGTCTCATTTCCATTTGTAAGAAACATAACTACTTACATATGGAAGCGATAAATAAGAGAAGTCATTAAAATTTCTCTAATTTAAAAAAAATATCTTAATGAAGTAATATCTTTGCCAGGGCAGGCAGAAATGTAAATTAGGCATTGCAACGAACCCTATTAATGGAATTGCTATGTTGCTGGTTTTTTCTTTCTTTCTTTCCTCCTCCTCCTTCTTCTTTTTTTTTTAATCTAATGAATTTATGAATTGTTGGTTGTCGGGTCACAGACTTTGTTAATTTCCTACGTGTTCGGCTCGGCAGGGAGAGGGGAGGGGGCCTCTCGCGCACAACGCATGGAAAGTCCATTACTCGGTCCCGCTAATCAGAACACGAGCGGCCATGCCGATGGCCTGATAGTGAAGAGACGCGTATTAATTATTTCAACTTTGGGGTTTTTTCCCAATGTCTGCCCGTTGTCATCAGAGAATGGAGGTGCCATCGAGTGACCCCGGTTGTAAAATGTACGTCGGGGCTTTTCGAAATGTTTTGTGAGTCCCATCTTCTGGCGGGACGTCCGCGAGAAGCTTGAGAGCAACAGGGAAACGCACAGGATGGCTGTTTTTGGAGCACAGGGGAACGCCGAGTAGAACAGAGATCTAATTTTCCCGGCCCCAGGTGTCTCCGTCATAAAAGCAGAGATGCCACTCTGGGTCCTGCGCACATCGGCAGAGGTCCTCTGGCACGACGGGCAGGAGGAGGGCTTCCCCGCCCCTTGGTAGCGTTTATCTGGGGGGGCGGGGAGGATGCTTCTGGTTGTCACGCAAGCCGTCTGCCTTATGCAGCCCTGGCCGCCAGCAGCTCGGGCAAGATTCTGACGTCAGAAAGTTTCCAACCACCGTGGGGTTCTCGGTGCTCCTGGCGTGCACCAGGAATGTCGACTGGGTCCATCCGAGCTGCCAGGGGCCTCTGACAAGTTCCCAGGGGCGAGGTCACCTGGGAACCCCAGCACTGAGATGAACGAGGTGCCCCTGGCTGTTTCTTCCTTTGGTGTTCCTCGGTTTCCCCACCATCCTGTCGCTGCATGTCACTGACACGTGTCCTGGGTTTTCGCCGAAAGTGCCCCGTAAAGATAAGCAGGAGCTCAGGTCATAGTGACCGCCGTGGGCTCAGTTGTGTGCCTTCCCGCCAATTCACGTGTTGAAGGCGTCGCCCCCCCAGGACCTCAGGATGGGGCTGTATTTGGAGGTGGGGTCTGTAAAGAGGGGATTAAGGTAAACTGAGGTCACTAGGGTGGATTCGGATCCCATAGGACTGGGGTCCTTATAGGAAGAGGGAATGAGAACACAGACATGCACAGAGACGACCACATGAGGACACAGGGAGAACACGGGGTCTACACACCAAGGAAAGAGAACTCAGGAGGAACCAGCCTCAGCCCCGCCTGGATCTCAGACTCCCAGCCTCCAGGACCATGAAAAACCATGTCGTGTAAGACCCCCACTCTGGGGTGTTTGTCATATCAGCTGAAGCAAACACATACACAGAGGGTCCAGTAATTCCGTAAAACCGTGTAGACAATTGTCCCTTTGGTCAATTGCACAAGAACGGCTAGGTTGCAGAAAGGCGAGTCCTGAAAACGGTGTCTGTGTGCTCACCTCTTCTCAGCCATCCTGGCGGCGGTCCTGCCCTCGAGGCAATAATGGCTGGAAAAAAAAACAAAGGGTGACATCCCCCCCTTCCGAGAGCAGGTGTCTGCCTGTCCTCTGGGGCTTCTGGCACCCGTCAGTGCCCATGGAAATGAGTCACAAGAAGCAAGTCTGGTGAGAAACACGGTCACAGAGGGGACACTGTGGTCTGGAGCTCAAGGAGTGGGGGACGTCTGGGGTTGACGTGGGTTGGAGATGCGAAGTGACCAATTAATTCAGCATGTTTTGCATGGGACGTTTCCCCATGTCAAAACTGGAAATCGCCCGTCGTAGTGACCCCCGCAGCCCCAGGCAAAATGGGACGGCGGGCATTCTACGGAGACTGGCTGGCTCCTCGTTGGCTGCTGTGGTCATGGGGTGCTGGCCTGGGCTGTCTGCCCATCCCCTCTAGTTCCAGCCATGCCCTCCCTGCTGGGAGCCGACTGAGGACAGCTCGGTGTCATCATCTTTGTTCCAGAGTCACGGACAGCCCTGCCTGCCCGGCGTATGGTGCTCTCTCATGCAGCGTGCTGATGCAGGAAATACCTCACCCTTGCCTTGGCGATGGGTTTCCATGACGACAGGGGGACAACCCAGAGTCACGCTGCGGAAGCTGAACAACTCTCGGGGACTTGGAGGTTGCACCTGTGTCCTTCCCTGGACACTTGTCATTTACGCACGCGGACGTCACCGTTCCCCGCGTAGATCCTCAGCACGTTGGACGTGCCTCGGCTCACGTTGCAGCACACTCATTAGGACGGGAGACCTACTATGTGGCATGCTGGCGTGAAAGCTCCAGGACGATCAGCTGGTCATGCCAGGCAGTGACGGCCAGCCCGGAAGCATCCGCCTTCCTCTGCCGTGTGGTGTGGAGCTCTTCTCCGAGCTGGGACGATAGCCACGGCTGTGTCACTTGTTCCTGTGCGCCTGGACATTTCTGCACAATGTCCCGCATGGCTGCATCCCGCTCCAGGGACAACAGAGACGAGTCCGGCGCCCCAGAGCCCCATTCTCGGCACGTCAGGGAGGCTAACACGCGTTTAATGCTTTTAATATGGCTGTTGGGTTTGGAATTCCGGATCCGGGAAGGCCCATTTGCCTCGAGCACCTCCCCGCACGAGTGTCCATGCAATGCCACGCCGCGAGCTGGGCTCTGTGGTTTTTGCACTCCGTGCACGGTTCATGTACCCCCAATACCCCTTGTCCCGCGAGCACTCTGGAAGTATCGTCGGATGGCGCCAATCCCCTGCATTGCTCCAAGTACACACAGAACCACACCCACCCGCTTCCCTGGAGGGACTGTGCTGACAGCGTCTCCTCGCGCACGGGGATGTGTGTCTAGGCGACCGCGAAATGCGTGCAGTACTGCAAGAGGAGGCTATGAAAACCGCTTTCATTCTGTGCCTTCTTGACAGGCAAATAGGGTGGGTCCGTGAGGGCGGATTCTGCAAGGCACTCCGCCCGCGATGGGGCTGGGGGGCTGGCGAAGGTCCACCCCCCCCCCCGCAGGCCCCCGCCCCACAGCCCTTGCCATCGCCCTGGCGTGCAAAATTTAACCCTAAACCCCAGGCGCTGGTCAGTGTCGGAAGGAGGGAGGAGAAGGCACTGGGGGAGGCAGGGGTGGAAAAATCCACCACAGACGGCTGTCGATTTTACGTCCTGACCACAGTGGGTGTAAATGGAAATACGTGGGTGGGTTTGTGTGAATTAAAACATTTATAGAGCCCCGGGTTCCTGTTAGCTCTTAGGCGTCTTATTAAAGTATGGTTAGTATAAACATGGGGGTTGTAAACCTGTGAGGCCCCAGCACCAATGAAAATAATAAAAAACAAGGAGCTGCCAGAAAGTGAAGGGTGTTTGGCAAAGGCTCCTGGAGGCGGAGGGAGGGGAGGGCAGCCTGCAGCCGCCGCGCACGGAGGACGCCTGCGGGATCCGGGCTCCGCTGGGGAGCCGGGGCGCTGGCGGATAAAAGAGAGAGCTTCTGTGCTAGCCGAACGTGCCTCTCCTGTGTGAGCATGCAGGCTGGGAGGGAGCCCACCGTGTCCGAGAGCCAGCGGGTAAGGCTTGGGGACGAGTCAGAGCCCAGGACCACGGGAAGGGATGCTGTGGTCAGCGGTGCGGGCTGTGAGCTGCGGTGGGGCTGGTCCCACAGTCGTGCTGCACTGGACACGGGGACGGGGCCACGGGGATGGTCCCACAGTCATACCGCACTGGACACAGAGATGGGGCCACAGGCCCGGTCCCGTAGTCGTGCTGCACTGGGCCATGGGGACAGGGCCATGGGGCCAGTCCCACAGATACACTGCGCTGGGCCACGGGGACGGGGCCACAGGGACGGGGCCACGGGGATGGTCCCACAGTCATGCTGCACTGGACACGGAGATGGGGCCACGGGGCTGGTCCCACAGATATGCTGCACTGGACGCAGGGATGGGGCCATGGGGCTGGTCCCACAGTCATGCTGCAGCAGGACATGGGGCCAGGACTGGTCCCACAGATATGCTGCAGTGGGACACGGGGACAGGGCCACGGGGCCAGTCCGCACACCTGTGCTGGGCCTGGAGAGGGGGAAGGAGGGGACAGACAAAGCTCCTGATGTCTTTGGTAAACAGTGAGTTGTGGGAAATCTCCCACCCAGTGAAGGATGGGGACTTGCTCTGGGGATGGTGTTGGCCTCTATCCTAGGGGACACCCATGTCCTCTGATGCCTGGTGGTCCCTCAGGGCAGTGTGTGTCCAGCACAGCAGTCCTGCAGCCACCCACCTTCCCGCTCGGCCTCCCTCCCTTGTGCCCCACCTGCCAGGCTGCCGCCCCGAGCCTCACTTCCCAACACCTGCCAGCCCATAACCAGCCCCCCCAACTCACAACTGCCCAACCCCCTCCCTCCATAGACTCCAAGATTCCCTCAGGGATCCCCAGCGTTTCCTTGGGATATTCTGTGTCCATCAGCCTTGAAGGCCGACGGGAACAGAGGCTTGTCAGGGGACCGGTCACTATTTGCAGGAGGAACTGTGGATCATGAACACTGGGGAAATGGGAGGCAAGTCTCGAGGCAACATCTTAAAGCCGTCTTCCTGGGGCGCCTGGGTGGCATAGCGGTTAAGCGTCTGCCTTCGGCTCAGGGCGTGATCCCGGCGTTCTGGGATCGAGCCCCACATCAGGCTCTTCCGCTATGAGCCTGCTTCTTCCTCTCCCACTCCCCCTGCTTGTGTTCCCTTTCTCGCTGGCTGTCTCTATCTCTGTCGAATAAATAAATAAAATCTTTAAAAAAATAAAATAAAAATAAAGCTGTCTTCCTGCCGCCTGCCAGGCCCTTTTCCCAAGGACCTCACTCCCGCGAACTCATGAATATTTTGCTGAAATATTAATCCATATGTTTCCGATCCCATTGGCATTAACTCGGGGGGCTGGCGTGTTTTATTTTTTTCTTTTTCCCCTGGAGGCAGACATTCAGGAGGTGACAGGGGCTAACTGAGCTCTGACAAGCGTGGGCAGGGTTCTCGGGTCTAAAAGTTGAAGCGTCCAGATGTCTGGGGTTTCAACGGTGCAGCTTGTCTGTCCTCCAGTCTGGGTGGAGCAGAGAGGGCTCTCTTGGTACCTTCCCAAAAGCAGCATGCATCTGTTGAGTTCCTGCGCTCGGCCTGGACGGGGGCCGGAGGACACTCACCCACCAAACCCCCACCAAACCCCCTAAAATGCAGGACCCGAGCAGCGAGGGCATCACAGAAACAGTGAGACCCTTTCAGAGGCAGGACCCGAGGGGCACGGACATCTTTAGGGCTCGGCCACTGGTGCACAGATTGGAGTTTGAACCAAGAAGCTGCCCCAGGACCTTAGCTTCACCTTCAAGCAGCACTTGCAATGAATCTACTGTTTCTACAGGAGCTTTTTTTTTTTTTTTTTTTTGCGTTATAGAAACCAGAGCACATCCCATGAAACACACCCCAAATCAGCTTAGCTGCTTTGGTCATCATCTGTCTGTATACGTACAAAAATGTGGATTTCCCAGCAAGTTTTCTTAGAGCTCTGTCGTGTGAATAATCATGGACTTGCGGGCTTTCGGGGGAGGATGCGTCCTTGCCTACCGCTCCACCACGCACATTTTTTATTTTTTATTTTTTTTAAAGCACACTCCATGCCCCGTGCAGAACCCGAGACGGGGCTCGATCTCACAGCCCTGAGACCATGACCTGAGCTGAGATCGAGACCAGATGCTCACATCACTGACTGAGGCGCCCCTTCACTTTCATTGCTCTGATCAGCATTCCTAGAACTTCTTGTGCTGACTCGGCACGGCCTGTGTCTGTAGGGAATGGTACTGCTTTGCGACAGATGTTCACAGCCATTATTTCTAAATACCGCCTCGCCGGGGTCCCACAGATCGGGAACTTGGTCTCTCATTATGCTTTGGGTCTAAATACGTAATCACTGGTTTTCTTTACGATTTCCTTTTTAACACAAAGGGGACTTGGCGCTGTGTTCCATTAGCAAACACCCAGGATTTTTAGTCTATTCTTGTGTTGGACTCGGAAATTTGAGTCTATGTGATATCGATCTTAGAGAATAGACGGATGTTTCCTCAGCAGGTTCTCGTTTTCTCCATTCTTGATACACGCATGGAAGGAGTAGGCATCGTGGAATGATGGGGCGGAAATAGGACAGAGCCCCGATGAAGAGGGACAGGAGTGGGGAATGTGGAGAGGAAGGTGGGAGGAAGCTCTCTCCATCCAGAAGGACACATGGGAAGACAGATGAAGCGAAAAGCATGCTTCCTGAGGGTCCAGACACCTGCAGTGTTCCCCAGTTGTCTCCGGTCAAGGGTAAGTGTTGGCTTCTGATGTTCTGGCTGATACCAGAATGTTCTCGCTAAGGGTAGGGAGGAGGGATGCACGGGGATAAAATGTGGGGTGGGAGAGTGTAGTAGGACAACCTAGGGAGAACGTTCCATGTCCTGCACACAGAAGGTTGCTGGGAGGACAGGGGTTGGAGCAGGTGTTTGCAGACAACGGTGAGGGTCTGGAGGTTTTGGGTGCACAGGGAGGATACACGTACACCCAAGCATGGGGACAGAGCTCCAGAGAGCAATGGGGTCCATGTCCCAGGCTGGTTTGGTTCCCGCCCTCCACCTCCAAGAGCGAGACACCCTTGGGCACAGGTGCAGTTTCCAAGAAGACCAGGTGTAGGCGTTTTTCCAGCACTCAGGAGGTCACAGTGGTGGTGGCAGAGGAAGGTGTGAACGGAACGCCATGCATGTGAGAGATACGCCCATGTGGGGAAACGGCGGCTAGCTAACTTCAGGTCATACGGAACTCATCAGTTACCTTGGAGAAAAGGCTCTGCTTCCTGTGTGGCGTTTTCTCACCAACGTGCACACGCTGTTCCCACCTCTCCACGTTACGGAGCGCCAATGTTGAATCACCCAGATCAAGTGAATGAATAGGAGAAGTTCCTGTGTTTTCTCTTAGGAAGGAACATGGATCCGTTGCTTGAAAGAGTGACATACAGAAGAGCCATCATCTACACCCTGGGTGCATACCTGAGCATTTTAGGACAAGAGTGAGAAACCCCAAGGAATCATCAGCTTTAGACACAAATGACGTTCAACGAGGTTACACCAACGAGACTCAGTGTTGCAGACTTTACCTTCGCATAATAGGCAGTGAGAGCGCCGGTACTTTGAAGAAATGGGAACGTTCTTAGCTGCACTTATTTGAAAGCACAGAGGTTAGAGATGGGAAGACGAATCGTGAGTCCAAAAAGCGTGGTTGAATCAGCTGCTTTCATAAAAACGGCAAAATCTGTGCTTCTATATACAGCTCTGGCTGATTACCACGAAATTTCTCCACGTCTGTTTTATGGGACAGTGAGAGTGATCATATGGTGGACAATGTGAATTTTTTAAAAGTTGGTCTATCATAGCATAGAAATAATTGCTTTTAACTAATGGCACTGGGTTTTTAAAGTGAGATCACTGTATGTATTAAACAAAATAAGTATATATATATATATACACACACACACACACACACACACACACACACACACACACGTACATCAATGTGCATGTGTACCTGTAGCTACTTACCATCTAACTATCCATCCATCTATCCATCATCTATCTATCCATCCATCATCCATCATCTGTCTATCTATCCATCCATCCATCTATCCATCATCTATCTATCCATCCATCCATCATCTATCTATCCACCCATCCATCCATCATCTGTCTACCTATCCATCCATCTATCCATCATCTATTTCTCCATCCATCATCTATCTATCCATCATCTATCCATCCATCCATCCATCATCTATCTATCCGTCACCTATCTATCCATCCATCCATCTATCCATCATCTATTTCTCCATCCATCATCTATCTATCCATCCATCATCTATCTATCCACCCATCCATCCATCATCTGTCTATCCATCCATCCATCATCTGTCTATCCATCCATCCATCATCTGTCTATCAATCCATCCATCATCTGTCTATCCATCCATCCATCATCTGTCTATCAATCCATCCTCTGTCTATCCATCCATCTCCTATCTATCCATCTATCATCTATCTATCCATTCATCCATCCATCATCTATTATCTATCTATCTATCTATCTATCTATCTATCTATCTATCCATCCATCCATCCATCTATCCAGCCTTCTATTCTCATCTGTTAAACACCCAAAGCAGGAATAGCCGCAAACCCTAGAAAGCTGATCGTCTGGGACTGCAGAGAGAGGGCTAGGATATCACAGATGTAAATCATACCAAAGATCAATACATCAGTTATGAGACAACTTGGGACGATCCTGAGCCCCCTGAAAAGCTTTTCTTTATTGCATTAATTATTAAGATCCATGTGCTTCTGCTGATGGATGAGTGGAGGAAGCTCAGAGGTCATAAATTAAATGAGATCACTTGGCGAGAAGACGGGTACATGTTGAGACCATATGTCCCGCACGCTCTGCTCACGGGTGCATGTGGGGGCACGCAGGGGCGTGTGGGAGATTGTATACACATGCAGGGAGCATGCTGTGTAGCTTTCTCACATTGCATTGTAAACGGCTCTGTCTGCATACCTCTCTCTGTGGGTGCCACCAAATTGTACACCTTTGGTGGAGGCTATGTTGACACCGTTTGGCTCCATGTCTTTGAAAGAGTGTGTGGTTCCATGAGGCTGCCCTCACATGTCAAGTTATGTAGTGGAGATTGGTCAGGTTGGGTTCCTGGTTAATGGCACCTAGAGTAAAAATGTGGTTAGAAGTGAGGAAAGACATGGCTTGGTACACAAGAGGTGTGGGTGAGGGTTCAGTGCCTCGTTGGAATGACCTCCTGTGCCGGGAGCACCCAGCCCAGTACCTGACACAGAGTGTGCATTTCATGCTGAACAGAACTGAATTAAACCCAGCGAGGGCTGATGGAAACTGGTGAGGTTATCTGGTTTGTATCAAGGAACCAAGCAAAATGTAGGAGGAAAGAGCGGGAAAGAAGTAGACCAGGACCCTCAGTGGACCCTGGTGAGCAGGACACATAATAAATTGTATGGATGGGCAGATCTAAAGGACTCTATCCAAAAGTCAAGGGGTCTCAAGGAGAACAATGAAGTCTCTGCCATTTTGAGCCATAACGCCAAAGACCACGGTGAGCGGCTTCACGTGGAGAGAGATAATTCCCAACAATGTTGAACCGTAGGAGGGACTATGCATTCCTTCTGGAGACTGGTGGTGATGGTGAGTCAAAGGGGCTGCCATATTGAAAAAACCAGAGAAGAAGGCTGCCTGGGATTGAGATGGGTTGAAAGGAAAGATGTCGCTGCAGACTTTGGGACAAAGAAGGGGCTATTCATTAATTCATTCTGTCTTCTGAGCATCCCAGGCTCTATGTAGGGCTTACAAATACAACCATAATCTATGTCCTCCTAGCGCTCATACTTTGTTGGGCAACAGGACGCAGTTTAGGGAACAGACCGCCATAATGGAACATGCAGTGAGCACTGATTGGAATCAGTCAAGCAGTGGACAGTGGTGGTTCAGTTCCCTGCAAGGGTGAGGAGACATTAACCCGATCTATGGGGAGGGACCCGTAGGGGGCTTGCACTGTGTCTGACAGTGGAGAAGGGGCTCTGTTGACAACACTTTTCACTGCAGGGGTTATACGTAAAATGAAGGAAACTGTTAACCCAGAAACAGATTTCACACAAGTGTCGCGAGTCATAAAAATCCCAGAGCGCTCCCTCATCTTTTGATTGCATCTGAGCGCTGGATTCCTGGCAGATGCCGACTTCTGTGCAGGTTTTCACCGCTTCGAGCCTTGTTTCTTTCCAGAGAAAAGAAACTCACTCATCCCCCACCCCTTCTGCAAATGCACTTGTGTTAAATTCCACCTTTAACCACTTTCACATTGTAGAACAGAGCACGGTTGTATTGTTACAAAAGCCCCTAGTATGAAGATTGGGGGCGTTCGTTCAGTGATCCAGCTGAGCTCCAGGGAAGCGGTAATGGCTGGAAGATGATGTTTTCCTTTGTCAGATTCGGCAGGGTATCAACTGGGTTCTGAATTTAACAACTTCCCTTCTGCGTTTGCTTCCTAGGGATACCATGACAAAGTATCATGAAAGGGCCCTAAACTCCATGACGGGTGTCCTTATAAGAGATGTAGACACAGAGGAGAAGCCACGTGAACACAGAGGCAGAGATGGGAGGGATGTGGTCACCAGGCCAGGGACGCCTGGAGCCCCAGAAGCTGGAAGAGGCGGAAGGACTTTCCCCTGGAGCCTCTGGAGGGAGCGTGGCCCTGCCCCACCTGGATCTCAGCGGCCCTGACCTGCCTGGATCTCAGTCGTCCTGCCCCACCTGGATCTCAGTGGTTGTGCCCCGCCTGGATCTCAAACGTCTGGTCTCCAGACCTGGGGCAGGATAAATTTCCATTGTTTTAAGTCTCACAGATTGGGTCATTTATTGCTGCAGCCCTAGGACCCTCACAGAGTTCCTCGTGGAAGACCATCAAACGAAAGAATGCTTTTGTTGCTGGGAACAACTGCCTCTTCCTAGAGAAAGCGTGCTCTGTTGCTGGAGGGCTTGCGGACCGTTTCATCAACTGTTAGAGGATTTGTCAGGTAGGTTTGCCTAACCCCCAGCGGGGTTTGGAGGGAGCAGAGGAGATGTGGTTGTACGAGGGTATGATGACAACTGAACACGTCCGTAAACACGTTTGCACAATCCATTCCTGAGCCTGGAGATATGTTTGGACTTATCGCGTGTCAGGAAGAAGGAAAACAAAAAAACAAAAAACAAAAAAACAAAACCTTTGAGAATACCTCGAGGGCGTTCCTTAGAGAAAGAGGAGCTGAACCAAAAGTGGATATACACTTTTTGTGTATTTCCCTGCTGTTTCTGAAGTGGCTGATTTCATGTATATTTCTTTCACTCGATAGGTTATGACAGAGAGAGATTCTGTTGGGTTCCTTTTGGGGAAATTTTTTTTTTTTTTATTCACATGAAATCAGATTATCTTCTTCTCATGAAACACCAGAGCAGGAAAGAGTCCTGGATGGCTTTTGGCAACAGCTCCCTGACGCAGATGGAGAAATGTAATTTGTGAGAAGTTTCTTCAATCGGTGAACGGTCAGGGGGTTCCCTGGGGCTTAGATCTTGGCTCTTGGTTTTGTTCAGAAATATCCAAACCCCACCCCCAGGAAGATGTGGTTTATGTGCTTACTGACGATACCCGTGGCTCTTGCCTTCGAGAAAGTGGTCTCCTTGCTGCCCTCCCAGGGGTCTATAGAGGAGGACATACCATCTCTACTAGCAGGAGGCACAGGACACTCCTTTCTGCAGGCAGCCCACTGCGCATCACCATTTCATCAGGGTTGGTTCTCCCGGACAAGTCGTCTCGTATATGAGACATACCTCAGGTGGGGTATTTTCAGGTTCCCTAAAACACACACACTGTGTCTTGTACCTTGCCTTCTGGTTCTCCAACCCTCCCCACCTGTCATATTTCTTTATCCCTCTACATCCCTTCTGAAACTGTTTCACAACCTCACCACTGTGTCTTTGAGTGGCCATGAGACCCCTGGGGCAATAGCTTTTGAGGCCAAGTTTCTTCACCTAGTTGGATCAAGAGTTGAATTACCACCCAACCTTCTATTGTCATCTCTGAATAATAATAGTATTATAATAATAATACTCGTGCTTGGTAATTCTTTTCGAGCCTGCTTTCTTGTTTCTTTAATCAGCTCTGTGAGTTCACATCCAAACTTCTCCAAGTAGTTCCGACTTTCCTTGAGTTATGAAGCTCGTACGCAGAAAGAGCAAATTCGATCCGCAGGCTTTTGCCTAGTGTTTCCATGAAGACAGGGTCTTCCAAATTGGTAGTACGACACATGCGCTATGCCTCGAACACACAGGATCTGTTTCTCTAAGCACCTTCTTTTGTTTTAGAAATACCTTCAGTGTGGGTTCCAGGGTCCATCCCCAAAGTCTTCGTGATTCTCTTGAGTCATGACTGAAGACTAAAAAGAAGAAGATTTTGGTTGAAAATAAGCTCATCCATGGGGTTTGTGAGCATATCAATGAGCTTATCAAATGGGTGTATCAATGGGGTTTATTTAAAACTCCGTGCTTGAAGTATTCCTGGGGTAGCCTGTGTGCAAAATGGCGGCCATAGTTCCCGTCCTTGCTGTTGCTCCTGACCAGAAAAGCCCATGTACATCAGGCTGTTTGTCCTCCTGCTGGGAGACCTTCTACCAACATACAAGGTCTCTCCTCCTAAAGGATGGGAGGCCATCCCAGGTCCCAGCTGTCTCATCCACGTTGACTAAGAACCCACCCACAGAAGAGAGGCCATCTCCGTCACTGCCGACCTAGCCAGCCCACTGGTGTTTGAGGCAAAATAAACGCTCCTTGTTTTAAGGTACTGGGTTCTGGGGCCATTCATTACATAGGAAATGCTAGCCGTCACATATACCTTTTTTTCTGTAGCTTGATACGCCCACATCTTCATTTTAATTCTTGTAATATAGAAAAAAAAATGGACGAGCCCAGGGAAACAGATGCACACAGTTAACATTTGCACACTTAGCTTCTACAATGGGCTTTCAAGAAAGTCTTAGATCACTTCGATGTTTGTTACTACTCTAGACACAGAAAGAATCTCAACTTGTGGATTCAGTCACAGCGAATCCATTCACTGAACCAACGTCTTTGCATTCCACTTCGGCAATGAATCCTTTCTGAGACGGTACCTTAGCCCCTATTAAAAAAAAAAAAGAAAAGTAGCTCCTATCTGCTAATATGCAAATATATAAATATTCAATTAGTGGGTATAGATAAACAAGATGTGAACCTTAATATAAAGAGCTTTTTAGAAGTCTATAGTTGATTAAAGACTATATTTACTGGAATTTTATAAATCCCCCCAGTGTGTTATAAATTAATAATTTGCTATATTTATTTGTGTGCTGTCTATGTAATTCAGTCAATTATTAATGAATACGTTTATTGTGTATAAATAATAAAATTTCCGTCGCATAATACAACCAATGCTTCATGTTATTGTACTGGGAATAGCACATAAATAATGAAAAAAAGGTAAAGTAAATAACGGTATGGGAGCTGCCGAGCATTTGTTTTTATTCGAACATTTCGAAGGAAAGGCAAGGGGAGAGACTGGAATTGTGACACTCACACCCTTACACTCTGGATGGGTAAAGGGCAAGGGCATGACGGCCACAGACTCGCATAGGACAGAGCTGCACGGACATTTCTGCTGTTCAAACGCAGCTATAGTAACATGCTGGGCATCTACTCCATGCGAGACCCTGCACGAGGGGCTGACGTGTGCACCCTGCTTGGGGGTCACGGCTCCTTCCTTCCTCCTTCCCTTCCTCCCTTCCTTCCTTCTGTCCTCCCTCCCTCCCTCTCTCCTCCCTTCCTTGTCCTTCCCCATGACGTGGTTCCATTACTCATTTCTTTGCATCACTTTGGACAAGGACAACACAATTGGAAGCTGAGTTTATAAATGTGTCTTCGGTATCCACCCAAACTGGAACCAACATGGGGGAGGATGATACCAAGTCCACTCTGGAGACATCACCAAGGCAGAGCTGGTAAGTCCAAGAGAACCGTCAAGACGCGGATGGAGCCAAACGTCCAAACAATGGAAGGTGGGATCTTTATCATGATTTAAGCATATCCGAGGGACTGGGGAGAAAACCATAAAATCCATTAAGCTTTATGTGCTATGGGCATGCACAATGAGCTACGAGGCCAGCACTGGGGCTCAGGCTCCGTGGATTTTCAACCCTCAATGACTTAAGAATATGGGCAAATTTTGGGCATCCCTGTGTCTACTTATGAGAGACTCTAAAGATAGATAGATCTAAAGATAGATAGATCT
The DNA here is from genome assembly GCF_023065955.2 of Ursus arctos. NCBI lineage: Eukaryota > Metazoa > Chordata > Mammalia > Carnivora > Ursidae > Ursus > Ursus arctos. The sequence continues at coordinate 30,326,182 of NC_079874.1, read as the reverse complement.
AAAGATCTGTCTAAAGATAATGCAACTTTGCATTTTATCTACCGTGGGCTCAGCTCCCTAGAGATTAAGAAAAACGAGCTTGCGTTCTTACGGGGATAATTAGGATTTCTTACGTTGAGAGAGTTTTTAGTTAAAGGGGCTTAAAAATAATAAAGCAGCTATGAAATCCCACCATGCTACTTAAACAGACAGCCTCTCTCTGACACCTAGGCTTTTCTGGTCCAGACCAGGAGTCATCGTGAGTCACCCAGCAGAGCCGTGCCAATAAAACTTTATTTACAAACACAGAGGGGGCCAGATTTACCCCCAATGTTGTACGTCGTGTACCTTGGCGATCGTGCCCTATGCTCTAAGTACATGCATTTTTGTTTGGTTTTGCCTTTTAAATTTTTAAAGAATCTTAACTTTGGTTTTTAAATGGTTTAATTCTTATTTTAATTTATTTTAAATGCCATGTTTCAAGTGGGATGAAGTTCACATCCCATGAACGTAACCATGTTGAAGTGAATGACTCAGGGACAGTTAGCACGTTTGCCGTGTGGTTTAAGCACCACCCCTTTCTGGTTCCAGAACATTCTCATCCCCCCGAAAAGGAGACCCTATATCCATCAAAGGGTAGTGGAATATCGAGTCATGGGACCCCACATTGCCACCTGGAAATGGGGTCATGGCAGTTTGGGACAAGCCCTGGCCCCAGAATGTGCGTCTTTGGCATATGGAATATTTTGAGCTGCAGGCACTTGAAACCAGACTTTCTCACTGAACTTACCTGCCTACCATTCCCCCAAAAGGGAGCCGATTATCAGCAATGCCCTCGTGGGGCGTCATCACCCACGAAGGTGGACTCTGGTTACAACAGAGGACATGGCTCTCAACCCCACAGGCAGACATTCTCCCTAATCATATAAATGGTATCATACACAATGTGGACTTTGGTGTCTCCTTCTTTCACTGAGCATTGTGTTTTCCAGAACCTTCTGCGTGGTCACAGGTGTCAGAGATCCATTCCTTTTCATGGCTGAGCAATATTCCATTTTAGGGATGGACCACCTTCTGTGGTTCCATCCATCCGTGGACGGAAGAAAATGCTTCCAACAATAAGATGGTTTCCACATGGTCTGGTGAGAATCCCATTGTCAACGTCGGGGGGCCAGCACCTATTTTCAGTTCATGACAACAAAATGCAGGAGGCAAAGAACGGATGTAACCCACAAGAACTTGGCCTGGGGGCTATCTTTCCCTGGCCTTAAATGGATTAAAGGAAAACGGAACAGCCTCCACTCTGCTGCGCATGGAAGTCTGGTCAGGGCAGAGCCCCTAAATGGGACAGGGTCACAGAAAGATGGTGTTTTTTAACTGACCAGGCACCATCTTGCAATCCGTCCACGTTGTGAAACCCCTTTAACACAGAGGCCTCACTCCCTTAGGTCCTGCTGTACCCGTCTGAGCAATTTCAAGGCTCCAACATTCTGCTGCAATGTGGGGGCTTCTTTCATCGTCCATTGGCCATAAGTAAAATTAGGGACTTTGTTATATCCACTACTGTGGGTCCCCAAGGACGTTGTTGCACACATGCAATGCATTTCCTTCCCGTCCTGGGCTAAATGCACTCCCTTCCCCCAAAGGGAATGAGCTAGCTTCGTTGTGACCACATGCAGAGAGCAGTTTACAGTGTGATGCTGGCGAGGGGCCCCCACAGCACATAACGTGAGCATTCGCTCTTATGCCTGTTGACAGAAACAGCTCTTCCAGACACTAGACCTACGCCTTTCCAAAGTTTATTAGTGGCTGTGTTGTCACAGATTAAATTGTCTCCCTTTGGCCAGAAATCGGTTCCTATGTGCTAGGCTGGGAGGGGGCGGTTCTAGCTTTTACACAGAGAAGATAGGAATGGGATAGATTAGTGGTTCCCGACCGTAGGGGGTGGGGGTGGTTCTGCCCCCAGGGGACAGTTGGCAATGTGTAGAGACATTTGGGGGTGATGTGACTGGGGAGATGGGATTCCTGGTGTCTGGTGGTTGGAGACCAGAGATACTGCTCATTACCCTACAGTGTATAGGACGCCTCACCTCCAAGAGTGGTCCAGCCCCAGATGTCGGTAGTGCTCCATCTATCCACCGTATCTATCTACGAATCCATTTATCTATCTACAGCAATGATTGGCAACCAGATTGATTGTGTCCCTGGGAGACACTTTGCCATGTTTGGGACATTTTTTCTTGTCACAACTTGGGGTGGGGGGATGCTCCTGGCACAGGGTTGGTGGAGACCAGAGATGCTGCTGAATGCCGTGCAGAGCCCAGGACGCCCACATCAGAGTCATCCAGCCCTAGATGCCTATGGCACTCATGTTGAAAAACCCTGAAATAGACAAATATTTTGCCTCCCGGTCCTAGATTTGGCACCTTTCCAAAACGCTCCTTTCTTATCCTTTCTTATCACCCTCACTGATTTTCGACGGTCACACCGGTCCCTAAATACATGATTCTGATTTACAGCAAGCAACATGCGCTCAGAACTGAAGCCTCGCGCAGGTCTTTAGGGAAACATTAACCGAGAAATGACTGCCTTGATTGTCAGGGGCTCAGCGCAAATGGAGCCTCCAGGACTCTTTGGGGCTTTAGGAGGTCACCGCAGCTGCCCCCAGGGGCCATGAGCATTGTGAGGAGGACAAAAAGACCCGAGGACCCTGCAGAGACCAGCTGGGCAGGGGGTCCCGCCTTTGTGAAGGAGGCCTTTCGTATTCAAATAGGCCTCCTTTTCCCTTGGCCCAGCCTCTCCACACAGGCTGTCCCTTGGATGGGCCACTTGCCAGCCTGTGGGGGCACAGCCCCCAGACCCAGGTGATCCTTTCAGAGTTTCTTCCAGGCCAGGCTGGTTTCCCAGCAGAAGCCCCTAGCATGCCTCTTACCCTGCACCACGTTGCCCATTTTGGCTGGAAGGATTTCTGACTCCCCAGACCCTGGAGAGAGGGGTCCAGGGGACGCTCTTACAGACTCCGGGCACGTCCTGTCTCCACTGCATCCTGGCTTCCCTTGCACCCACGCACTCCAGGCTGGAAAATCCCACTGCACAACCCCTGTTCCTGCAAACAGAGGAAACCAGCAGCCCCCAAACGCGGCCACCAGCCCATGCTTGGACCGTCTGCTTTGCACAAGCTACCCGTTCCGCGGGGCAAATCCCTGACCCGAAAATAAACGAGGCTGGGCCACAAGCCTTGATCGTCATTTGCTCTTAAACACTGTGTTTTTCTCCTGCCCCCTCCGAGCTCAATGCCGATGGCCGTTTCAACGGGGCTTCAAAGAATGCCAGTGACGCGGGGGTGTTGATGGGCCATGTCCGACCACACTGTCTAAAGGACGTCTCCGCTTCCTTCCCAACGGTACTGCAGTAAAACACACGGAGCCCGGAGTCGGAGAGTGGGCCTTTTGAAAGTCTGCCCGTGAAGGAGAAAAACATTATGTACTCGGCGGGGCTTTGCTAAATGTGTCGTGTCTCCAAGTCAGAACGGCGGGCCGATTACCCGAGAGGGCTCCGACGTGCAGACGTTTTCGTCGTGCAAAGAGCATCGTGACTCCGGGCTTATGCACATCACTGATGTCGAATTTAGGGCCCTGGACCAGGAGGCTTATGAAAAAGGCAGGGTTCGTGGTGCCTGCCCCAGAGCAGGGAGATGCGGACCGCATACGCAAAGACTGACGCTGTCAGGCACGTGTCAGATGGGAAGATGTGTGGGTTTAAGGACAGGGGAGGACAGGACGCTGGTTGTTTCCTGAGTCCTTGAACTCAGTGTGTATTTATTGCCGTGTCTATACTGTAATGGGCTTTGCAGGGAGTACAAGGAAAGTAGGGCCTCAAAGCATCTCATGGGGTGACTGGGAAGGCACTGGTGATGGGGTGTGGGTCACGCCACCTCAGAATATGGTATCTTGGTACGTCGGGTATTTTAAGCCAAAGGAGATTGAGAAAATGGCACGGGCAAGAAGTCACTCTGACCTTGTCTTTCTTTTTCCTGAAATGGGTGCGAGGAGAGGACCATCCTTATCCCTGAGACAGGGGGTCATGGAGACAGAATCCCAAGACGCATGCTAGGTTCCCCTCTTTGTCCCATGTTGTTCACACCCTTTCAGATGTCTACCCCCTCCTCCCCAAAGCCAGGGCCAAATACCTGCGTCTTCAATTCCTTGGGAAAGAAGGCTCCCATGTGCCAGAAAATGTACACTCTGTACGTCTGTATGAGCCTCTCCTGCTTGCGTGTCCTTGTGAGGTTAACTTTGAGATCCAGGTGGGGACGCCAAGAGCCTCCAGGAACACTTTGCTCCTGTACAGTGGTCACCTGGGAATCTTGAGGTACATCTATACGTGGTCCCACCCAGGGATCCTTCCCTCCATTGCTCTGGGATGCTGCCTGTGTCCTATATTTCCACAAACCCCCCTGAATATTCTGCCACGCATCACAGTTGAGATCCTCCAACCCCATTAAGTAGAAGTGTCCCCAGAGTAGGGGCACAGAGGAGCGTCTCTCTGTGCCTCAGTTTTCCCATCTTCAAGTGTGGATTACCTGAGGGGAGGCATACGTGGAAGAGTTTGGTACCTAGCAAGTGCTGTTCAATGCATGCTCTTGTTAGAGCCGCCATATTTGTCAGTTGTGATCAGGACTTTCTATGGTTTGGAGGTTTGCTCCAGGGTGACACACAGATGTGGGTATAGAGTACCGTAGCATTGCTCTGGGGGAGAAAGGGCATGGAGATGGGCGGGCACACTTTGTAGGAATGTTGCGCCATCTTGGGTGGCCATGACATGACATGCGTTACTTGACATTGAGTAAGGTTGGAGGACAAAGTGGGGCCAGCTAACCGAGGTTCGAGATCATTGGGGATGTGTGGTGGGTCTGGCAAGCAACACAGCCCTGTGTGGGACAATAGCATCATAAAAGCTGGCTTGGGGGAGTGAGTGGGGCAGTGGAATACGGGATGGACGAGACAGGGCAGTGGAGAGAAGGCATTCAGAAGGGCTTTGAAGGGGAATCAGGTAAAGACGGGATTGCTAAGAGAATAGACAAGGGGCAACACCAGAAAAGAAATTCATAAAATGGGGATATAGGATGAATTCTCTGAGCATCCTGAAAGTAGAGATGTTGGAAGAATTCACGTGGAGGGAAGGAACAAGGCTATGGCTGAGTTAAGACCGTTTGGTACTTTTCAAGTAATATCATGAGACAAAAGACAAACATGAGGTTGAATTTTTGGAAGGTAGACAAAATTAGGATCACTCTTGGTGAAATCGCTGGATTCTAGACAGCAGAGAAATAAATAACTAGTTATTATGGGACCTGAGAACAGACTTCCTTGAACAAGGATGAAAGGAATATAGAAAGCAGGAGCCAGTAAACGGGGCAAACTATGATGAAAAAAAAATAATGCCAGTAGGAACAGTGTCCGTATGATGGAAATACAAAATGCAAAACATATTATAGGGTCATGCCATCATTGCAACAAAATGTAAAATGCTTGGGAGTGAATTTTATAAGAAACGTACTGGAGCTTTTGAAATGGAGACCCTGAAATCTTTACTGATACACATAAAAGAATATTTAAACGGAGAAGCATGTTGCCTTTCTGGATATAAAGGTTTAATATTATATAAATAGATCAATATTTCCCAAATTTAAATACAGGCTTAATCCTTCCAGGAATTTTTTTTTTTAAGTTTAGAAAGAGTAGAGTGATTTCAACATGCTTCTGCAAGGATAACTTGGTGAAAGCCTGTCGCCATTTTTGAAGAAGAATGAACAGAGGGAGCCTACGTTAGCAGACGATAAAACCCTTTATAAAGACATAATAAATGAAAGCAGTAAGGGGCTGGCATGGGACTAGACAGATCCGTGACAATGAAGAAATATGCCAAGAGTTTATGATGTGACAAAAGCGGTTTTTCTAGGGGCGCCTGGGTGGCACAGCGGTTAAGCGTCTGCCTTCGGCTCAGGGCGTGATGCCGGCATTATGGGATCAAGCCCCACGTCAGGCTCCTCTGCTATGAGCCTGCTTCTTCCTCTCCCACTCCCCCTGCTTGTGTTTCCTCTCTCGCTGGCTGTCTCTATCTCTGTCAAATAAATAAATAAAATCTTAAAAAAAAAAAAGCGGTTTTTCTAATTCATTCCATAAAAAGAAAAAATTCAAGGGGCTCCTGGGGGGCTCAGTTGGTTAAGTGTCCGACTCTTGATTTCTGCTCAGGTCATGATCTCAGGGTCATGAGTTCAAGCCCTGCATTGGGCTCCATATTTAAAAAGAAAAAAATTAAGATTCGTGTGTGTCGTGAAATATATACAGAATTAAAGGGGAACATGAGGAAACATACAGAAAATACAGTATATGCCAAAAACATCGTTAATACATAAAGGATTGTTGCAAATCACAGATTCAGTTCCCCTATAGAGAAAAAGCCAAAAGACATGACACAAATGGCCAATAATCAAAAGAAAACGTTTGACTTTGGTGAAACACTAGAGAAATACCGTCTTTTAAACAATCCGACCCCATTGCAGTCTTGCAAGTAGATGCCTTTCCCCCACAATGATACCACTAGTGTGGACATGTTCCACAGAAGGCAGTATAGAATTGGGACCATCTTTTGGGAGAGGGCGTGGTTGGCTAATGAGAGGCTTTAAAAACGTCCCCCAAGTCTTGGATCCAAGAATTGCATCTCTACTGAGCGCTGTGAAGTCCAAACAAAAACAGCAACAAGAATACAGCAAAATCGTGCGAAAGCCAAAATTTGGAAGAGCTATGGATGGTTCTGTAAAATCTTCTGTACTTTTGACATCTCTTACTGGGAATGTATATAAAAAGTAGAATTTAAAAAGTGACAAGTCTACTATCAAAAGGAGTTGTGAGTTTGCACATGGGATCGGGGTTGACCCAATCATAACTGAGTGTGATGACTGATTGGTATGAGCCATTGGGAAGGTGGGCCACATCTGAGAAGGCTGGGAGAACGGTGGTCTGGATACCTGGAAGAGGGGAACGTGGGCAGAAAAGGCAGATGGTGGTGATACCAGGTTGACTCCAGATGGGACCGTCCAGAATACAGTGACACATGAAGAACAAATGTATATCCACGCAGAGCCACACCAGAGACAGCAAGTCCGAATCCATGTAGCCACCTCCATCTGGAATAATGGCCACAGTCCCCAACGACGCCTTCCTTCCCACATCCTCCTAGATGAACAGAAGTGCCAACAGAGGGAGGAGAAGAGCACGTACCAAGGTGGACAGCAGATGCTCCTCAGATCTCTGGGAGCAGGGGTGTCCCCGTCTTGCTCTGACGTGAGCTCAAGGACATCACGGTTGGCGTTGGAGCTTCTGCCATGGTTGGGAAGGTTATTTGCAGAGGTTTCCTGGACTCCGGGGCAGAAGAAAAATGAATTCCACAGTTGATGGTGGTGGCGTGTTCTATTCACCACACTAGAGTGGGATGCCAAGAAGGAGAACCTGATTGTCTGACTTTCAAAGGACCAAAATGGTGGTGGGAGAGAAGGACTTGGGAACAGCCAAGGAGACGCAAGAACCAAGAAGGATGAGAAAATGGAAGGAGGGAATTCCCACCCAACCTGCTGGAAGGAGAGAGGTCAGGAAGCCACATCCAGCCTCCAGTGGACACTGTTCTTATGAGATACGGATACGGATGTTCATGTCTGTATGCCTATGGAGATTCATAATTATTACAGCTAAGTGTGCCTCAATGAAGTCCCTGAACACCTGATTTTTAAAAATATTGAAGGGAGGCAAATAACCTTCCTTATCCAGGCTGGATGTCCGCCACGTCGTGTCTGTGGAGGAAGCATGTTGTGTCTGTGGACATGGCAGTGGGGGGATCCATGGGACACTGCCAGGGTCTCCACGTGTCCTGGAAAACATCTGTGCTGTTCCGTTTTGGTTTTGTTCTTCTTCTTTTTTATTTTTATTTTTTTTTAGCTGGCCATGCCCAACCAGAAGCAGGGGGAAATGCAATTAAAATAAAAACGTATTTCTGAAGGCAGTTTTTTAGGAATTTTCAAGGGTGACCTCGGTATGGACCATAAATACAAAATTCATATGTGCTTGGTTTCCTGCCTGTAATTACCTATCAAAAGGTTCAGAGTTTAAGTGAAATTCGCTACGAAGCAAGAAATGGCATAATGGTAGGGCCTGGCTTGCTTCCCCTCGTCCCAAAACATGCACGGGATGGAGATCCATTTTCCCATGGCCAAGACCAACACCGCGTGGAGCCCAGGCACATTTGATTTTTAATCTCTTTGCAAGGTGGTTGGGTTTTCGTTGTTGTTTTACTAATCATCCTGGTTGAACGTCTCCTTTTTCCTCATGTGCTGAGGTTGGAGCACCTCGCAAGCATGCAGGAAGCACGGGAAGGAAGCAACACAAGGACCCGCCCTTCACAATTCTCCAACTTGACCTCATGTGATCCGAGGGAAGAAGCCAAGTTGGGTGTTTCCAGCCCGAAGGTGTAGAGGCCACTTATAATCGGTAATTATCGGCATGCCTCTGACAAGCCTGCCCTTCCTCCCCAGAGGTAAAAGTTCTCCCGGGGCGATAGATGATTCCTCGGCTCTGCTTCCTTGTGTTCCAAATTCTTCCAGAAAAGCTTTAATGACCGAAGGTCCTGTCCAAGAATGTCTGTTTCTATTCTAGTCACTGAAGATGATTACTGTATGCACATTCTATCATTTCCTCCAGGTGCATATGTTCACGTTCTCAAGTTTCTCCCTGGGTTTCCAGAGACTTTGGGTCGTGTGTTCCTTTCCCAAGTTCAATGGACAGGACCGACTGGCCCGGACAGTGACATATTCGTCTCTGCACGTCGAGAGCCAGGGAATGGCAGAAAACGGCCTCCGCGCGCAAGTCCGCCATCACTAATGTTTTTCAAAGGGTCGCCGACGGTCTGGCAAATCGACGTAATTCTAATGGATATTTCTGTCTGCTCTACAAATAAGGCTGAACCATGTGTTCCAAATTTTTTTCTCCCCTCTTTTCCTCTGCATATAATTTTTAGACTTTTTTTTCCCTTGGCTTAGTTGTTGAGACAGAGCTAAATCAAACTAATTCTAGAAGAGTACAAATTCCGGGTTAATCGGAATCTGTGCTTGTTAAGATAAAGACTGCAACATCTGGTCTTTATTTGCAGGGAGCCCTTTGCAGAGGGCCGTGCTCTGGGGTAGCTGGGTTGTTGGTGCCATCTGGTGTAGCCTGGGGCATGCAGAGCCCACGTAAGGGTGAGCATGAACGTGAGCCCTAGGTCTCCCCGCAACCCCTGAGGGGCTGGGGCAAGAATGGGCATCACCCCCCAGGACCTTCAGATGCCAGTTCCCTTAATGGGCAGACTGCAGGACCTGTCTCCTGATGCTCACACCTTGCTTTCCTACAGCGGGACAAGGCTCGTTTGGCGAAGGATATCTTTCAGCTTTGCGTATTCCAACGAACAAAAGTAGATGGAAAGTCTCTTCCGTGTCACTAAAGAGTGCCAGTGTGATTTCCCAGCTCCTACTTTGTAAGACATTGCCCAGCTCAAGTGCATACGGTATCATTTAATGAGACCCTTTGTACCAGTCCTCGAGACCCTGAATTTACTCCGAGTATTGTTTCTGAAAATTTAATCTCGGGTTTTGCTTTTGCAAAACTTTTGCTACGGGAAGCCATCTACCCGTGCTGCTCCCCCTTGCAGGAGGGTTGGCGAGATGTCCGCTGCCGGTCTGCACACGCGGGCATGCTGTTTCAGGAAACACGCTGGATTTTAAGACCCAGGCTTCGTCGGCCTCTGTTTTCTCCGCCGGTGAAGTAAATTAGCAGAGGATGTTTCTAATATTTCCTCGGCCGTAATGATCCACTGGGCTCATTAATAGAGAGCGAGGGTCTCGTAACTCACTCACTGATCAAGTGTAAATTGAAATCTTTAGAGTCTCGGCTTGTTCATTAGAAAAATAGCCTACGTCACTCGCCGTTCCTGGGATAGCATGATAGATTGCCTAACAAGCAATTAATAGGTTCATAAGTTATCTGACGAATCGATTTTTAGGCTGGACTCTGTCCATTACTTTAGCCATCCAGATATCTGATTAGGATCGAGCGTTCCATGTCAAATGAATTCCGATGGATCGTCCACGGACACCGGTCGCAGCACCACACGGGCATGCCCACTCTGAAACACAGGTACACTCTCTGGGTTGGTTTTTCTGGCCAGGAAACTTCCCGATTGGGTCATCAGTCCCAGGGCTCGGACTCAGGTGAGGCATCTGCATGGGGTAGAAAATTTAGGGGGTGACCCCAAAAGCTCAGTTATTGCAACAAATATTTAATACAGTGATTCTAAACAGTGAAACTGAATGCAATTTAAAAAAAAAAAAGAAATCCATGATAAGCAACCAGGAACCCTCTAAATAAATACAGGATCTCTGCAGGTAGAGACAGGTGTCAGTGCCCTGATGAGTTCTACTGGAGAGATGAAAAGTCCTGATCTTGCCTCTTTTAAGGACAAGTGAACGTCTCATTCAACCAACCCTTGTCCCACCCCTGGTAGCATATCTGACCCATAAATAAGTCATTCACGTCCGCTAGGATCACAGTAAAATGATTGCTACTTGGAAAGCACATTCTCTGGTTTTCTTTCCTTGTTTCAAACACATGAAACTATTTTTAATGTCGCTCTAAGGGGGAAAAGTGGGTCATAAAAATGTAATATTTTTTTTTTATCGCAGTAGAAACAGGTAACCGGGGAGCTACCCTCTTGACCAATTTTTGAGTGTACAATGCTGTATGGCAGATGTCTAAAAATTATTCGTCTTGGGTCATTGAGTCTTTCTGCTTGTAGATTACCAACCCCGCCTTAAGCAGAATCATGTGAGATTTGTCCTGGGACTGGCTGATTTCACGAAGTGCAGTGTCCTCCAGGTTCAAGCATGTTGGCCCATAGAGCAGGTTTCGTTTGTTTTTAAGGCTGAATTCTATTCCATTGTATGTGTTGATCACCCACGGTGGAGGGCTCACGCAAGGGAGACTGCTTCTCTGCAAGAGGTTGGTGGGGTATATCAGATGTCCCATTTCCGTGACCCTGATGTCTGTCCATCCTTGGGATGATTTCATGATTTAATACACTTCCCTGTGTCTTTACAACTTTTACAGCAGATTTGGGGTATACCAGATGTCCCATTTCCATTACCCTCATGTCCATCCATCCTTGTGACAATTTTATGACTTCATACTGTTTCTTGCGTCTTTACAACTTTTACAGTAGATCTGGCTGTATGTTGTGATGTCAGGGGACAAGGACACCCTGTGTCCCCACCCTATGTGTCTCCTGTTGTGACATGTACCAGAAGGAGACCCTACACCCATTAACAGTACTCCCTTATTCATTTATATAAAGTATCCCCCCTTGCTTTTACCAGGACTTTCTTTCTTTTCTGTGTTTATTACCCCTCTGCTCTTCAATTTGGATTGTGTCCCCAGGAGTCCCTTGCAATGTGTCTTCAGCCTAGAAGGGAACTCTGACAGGTTTGGGGCTCCAGGCTCCACCAGCCCTCTCACAATCTACCACTGACTGAGCACTGGATTGTACAACACCTCCAAGGGGGTTTCGTTGGGATGCCTTTTTATTTCTTTATTGTAATAAAATACACGCAGCATAAAAATCACTAGTTTGCCTATTTTTAAGTGCACAGCTCAGTAGCATGGAGCACATTCACATGCAACCATCCCTACCATCCGCCTCCAGAACTCTCCATCTGCCCAAATTGAAGTTCTGTCCCCATGAAACACTAGCTCCCTGTCCCTGTCGCTACCCCCGGGCCCCACCATCTACTCTCTGTCTCTATGGGTGGAACTCCTCTAGGGAATCCATATACCTGAATCACACAGGATTTGTCCTTCTGTGTCTGGCTTATGTCACTCACCATCATGTCCTCAAGGTCCATCCACATCGTAGCAGGTGCAAAACATCCTTCCTGTTCAAGGCTAGTCATAGTCCGCCATGTGCGTGGAGGACCTTCTCTATCCATTCATCTGTTGATGGACACATGGATTTCCACCTCTTGGCTGCGTGTTCAAGTATTCTCTGTTTTCATGGAAACATTTATGCAGATTAAAAAAAACATGCTTCCACAATACAAAAGGGGGGAAAAGCAGCCTATGAGACATCATGGTACAATTGTGTCCATGGCCATTACCTATATCCACAGAGAAAAGCCCAAAAGAAACACAACAGTTATGAGTGATTTTCATGACAAAGTGGGAATAGGGATGGTGTCATTTGCTCCTTCCACGTCCCCGTGTTTCCCAATGTTTCTTTAATTGGCAGAATCAGAGGGAAAGAAGTATTTTTTAGTAAGACAATATCTGACTCTGAGTGCAACAGTGGGCATGTCCCAAACACATAATTTTGTTTATATCAGAACCTGAAACAGTAGGGACTCACCTCATTTCCTTCCAGGACATAACTGCCTTTGTTTGGGCAGGACCCTTACGAAATACATCTTATATCTTTCATACCAGAGAGATACCTTCTTAGAATCACCCAAACTCTACATAAATTTGAAAAAAAAAATGCTGGAGAGGCAGACACTTGAACGCTTGCTTTGGAAAGGGAATTCAGGTCATGCGTGCTCCATCTCCACGTTGTCATGGCTCAGGAGAAAAGAGCCTGGGCTTGGGCTTGCCCATAAGCTTGTCTTGGTTTTGTCCACGTAGGGATGTTGTCCTGTGTCCTGCAGACCCATGAACTGGACTTGCCTGTGTAATCCCCTCTGGAGGCTCTTTTCCACATTCTTGGGTTTCCTCTGAAGTCCTGCCAGTGGCATGTTCCATTTGGACATGTCCACCTGCAGGAGGAAGAGTGTCCATCCCACCACCTGTGCACAGCTCGCATTCTCCCTCCTCAGGACAGGTGCACCAAATCCCCTGGTTCTACTTTCCATGTGCAACCTCACCTGTTGGGAGCTGAAGTGTTGTCCTCAGGGGAGGCAGGTCCCATCGTCCCACCTGGGACGAACGTCACTCTTGCTTCCAAGTCGAAATCACCACCACCTGTGTACTTTCCGAGGCCATCTCCATCCCGAGGGAGTTTCTAACCCTAAGAACCAGGTCAACGCATCCCGATACCCGGTGATCAGTGTAGACATGCAGCTAACACTTGGCCATGCTGATTGAAAACATTTTCCCAAGGCCAACATGGAAATTCATTTTTTAAAAAATCAGTTCAGATTCCAGAGGAAGAGACCATTTTGGAAGGACAGCAGCGTTTGGGAGAAAGTCGGTGGTTCTTATTCAGTGTCCATCCTTGGATCACAGATCTGTGATGGCATGTTTTCGGTAAACGATAAACGCTCGTAAAGACCAGGTAGGTGTCAGCTTTTCTCTGCAAGAGAAACGTGTAGAAGTTTGCGGGGACAATTCCTGAAGGTTGGGGAAAGATGGGGAGCACCAGCCTGAGGGACCCAGGGATCCTCTGCGTGTCCAGAAACGGGTGGGGGTCTCATTCTTGGTTTCTACACATTTTCTGGGGAGCCTTGGTTTGCACCTGCCTTGAGACCTGCATCCCTCTTGCTGTTGTGTGGCCGTCCAAGAAACCTGTCCCCTTTTGAACCTACAATTGGCTTTCCTGAATTTTGAAAGTCTCCTTGATATCTTTGTTACCTTTTTCTTGTGCGACTCTAATGGAGAAAGAAGAAGGCGTTTCAGAAACGTGGGGCTCGGGGATACAGAGGTTCTAAAAGGAGCAAATGGGCTCCTGCCGATGCATGCCACACAGGCATTGTCCCCAAAGGCAGACGCGGTCCAGGGATGTATCTGCCCCGTAATCTCCTCCCTGTGTCCCCACCTACAGGACACTGACTATCGTCATAAATTGTCCACACCTGTTTTGCTATGCATGTGACGTCATGGGGACGCCTTTCCAAAGGGAGCCTAAAGCTGTCCAAGTCTTGAAGAGCGTCCTACGTGTCTGAGTCACATCAGGATCGGCATGGCGACAAGGACGAAAGGCCCCCGTCTTGCCAAGGCGACGGGACCCCGACGGGAGGTCCAGGCATTACAAGAAATGACCACGAATGGATTTTCTGCAGGTGGGGCTGGGATGCGGTCAACCAGGTGTCCTGCAGACTGCGGGCGAACACCGGGAAGGTCCCGGACGGGGTTGCACCAGCTCTGGCCCCTCGGAACCGGCGAAGGGGGCTGATGTGGGGCCTCAGATGGCACAAATTAATGTCTGCACATGGCTCAGCTGTGAGGTAGGTAGAGCGGTGGGCGGTCCAGCCGCTCTGCCAGTTTTCCCTTGGACCACGGAGACGCAGAGTGGCTCCATCAGGCCACACAGCGAGCCTGCTGGAAGGGCCATAAAACTCTGGAATCCGCCAATCCCCATCCCCTACTTTGGCAATGGGATTTTATGGAGATGACTAAGCTCCCCACTCCATCGCCCCCCCTCCATCGCCCCTCTTCATGGGAAGTGTGTTGAAACGGGAACGCGCGGGTCTCTGAGTTAATGATTTAACTGTATGACTCACCGTTTCCACAGCTCAGTAACCTGATGTGTGGGGCTCACCCGGTGTGTTTCCACCGCCGCGTGTCTGAAGACAATAGGCCGATTGATAGCGAGGTCCCATCTCCCGGTGCGGAGAAACCGTGGCGGAGGGTAATTCGGGGGTGGAGGAAGAGCTCGGTGTTGGGAAGAGTACCCACCGCGGAGGGGGGAGGGGCTGACCGCGTTAAACCAGCGGTGAATCCCGCGTGGTGCCGGGAGTCTTTGTCCTCGTTTCTGTCCCCACGTGGAGGGTCTAGAGTCCACGCAGGGGATGAGGCAGGACTGGTTTTGAGGACTCACCGGGTCCGTTCTACGAATCCCCCCGCCCCCACCGCAGAAACACAAATGCAGAGTATTTTTCAGGGTGGCAATCGGACGTTCCACGCACCACAGATCCTGGACATCATGCCAAGAGCGGTACCCGTTCTTTACGGCTGGCGGTACCCAGCCCACGCCGACCGTGCAGGTGCACGCGCAGGACAGACGTTCCCACCACCGGATGGTCCCGTGAGCACGGTTGGAAGGGGGATCCATTTGCATGCTGTTTGCATTTAAAAATTTTTTTTAAAAAAAGGAAAAAGCCCATCTCACTCAGGATGGAATTGGAGGCTTTGATGCCTGCTGGATCCGCGTTTTATGAGCCGGAATGTTTAATATTAAAAGTCAAGAGAGCGCTGGAGGAAGCGCGGAGTGCCAGGGCTTGGCGGACCCGCAGGAATGCGCTCGTAAAATGCCGGGCGAGTCTCGCTCGGCAACTGCTAAGCGGGGTTTGGGTTCAGACAGAGGACCCCGAACCACGGCTCAGGGAGCCATCGTCCCCGGGGGGCCCCAGGTGCCCCCAACATGGAGGCGGACGGTGCACACAGGTCACACTCGCTCAACCCTTGCTGGTACCCGGAGTGTAGGGTTGGGCCAATAGTTGAGCGAAAGCAAGGCGGGCGAGAAAGACCCCCAGGATGGCGGGGGCAGCACCACCGGTTGGTCGCCAAGCTCCTCGGGGGACTGCACACAGTCAGCGTCATGCTGTCCTAGATAGAGGGTGGACTGGGGTCCCCATTCCTGGCACCGGAGATGTTCCTACATTGTAAGGGGGATAGAGGTGTGTTTCATTAGGTGAATCGAGGGAGTTTTGGGGAGCCCCTAAGGACGGGGGCTGGAGGGCAGCGGTACCAACTCTCTGATGGGAAGTCCCAGCCCTGACCTCCAGGAAACAGAGAGGGGCTGGAGGTGGAATCACTTGCCCCCGGCCACTGATGTAATCCAGCATGCCTATGTGATGGGATCCCCAAAGGCAACCATAAGAACGGGGTTCAGACAGCCTCTGGGTCAGTGAACAGGTGACATTTGGGGAGACAGGTGCACTTGCAGAGTATATGGACGGTACATGTCCTTCTCCGTGCCCGTCCCCATGCATCTCTTCATCTGTGTGTCTCTGAGTCACACCTTTGGTCATAAGCCCGTATTCACAGCCAACGTGCTTTCCTGACTTCTGTGCCCCGTGCTTGCAAACAGACCCAACGAAGGCGTCCGATGACTAGCGAATGGGTCCTAAGTCGCAACCTGGTCTCGCCCCTGGCGTGTGACGCGGGGAGCAGGTGTGTGGGACCGAGTTCTGGCCCGTGAGCTCTGTGCTGTGTCCGTGCAGTCTGTGCCAGAATGGGACAGGGGGACACGGCGTCCGTGCCCACCCAGAGCTGGGGAATCGCTTCTCGGGATCATTGGGGGCCGGGCGTGGTGTGTGCCGAGAAGAAACCGTGGTTGACTTTCCGTAGGGAGTTCCGGATGCCATCCCGTCCCGCGGGAGCAAACCTGTTTCATCACAAAGGACGCCAGCCATGCTGTGACCTGCTGTCGGGGGCTCAGCTGGGTGTCAGGAGGATGGTCTCCCTGCCCCAGGGGCCCCTCAGCTTGAGGGCGGCTTGGTCACGGCCATCGAGCGGGAAGTCTCGAGGACGAAGGGACTGACGCGCTTTGGTGCTCAGAGCCGAGGCTTCCTTCCGGGACTCGAGGAGGACGGTCTCAGACCTGCACCCCATGCAGCTCAGAGGCAGCGCGCCACATCCATGATGCTCTTTCGTGGACCGCTAAGCTCTATTTACGTAATTGACCACGCCCGCTGCCCTGAATCTGTCGTATTGGCCACGGCGGACTTGAGCCAGCAAACACGGTTTTGCGGGGAGCGTCTTGACCTACGTCTGACTTGGGGACGGGGTGGTGGAGGGGGTGTCTTTTGTCCCAGCGGCCCCTGCCCAGGTGTGCAGCCATACCTGGCCAGGTGGACGCGGGACCCGGAGTTTGGGCAGCAGGGACGGGCGTGGGTGGCTAAGGCTGAGCTCGACGCCCCAGGGATGCCTCTCGCCCGTGGCCATGAGCAGACCTCACCGGTCTGTTTCCGTGTATCACAATCACGGGCGAGTTGAGAAGGGAGCTCGGTCACTCCCCTCCGAGGGTCATTCTGACTTCACATGTCGTCAATCCCATCCAAGTATTTGGGGTTCTATTAGGTGCTCGGGCGGCCATAACAAACACCCCTAATGGGGCAGCTTCAACAGCACCTTTATTCTCTCCCAGTTAATGCCGAGGCTGGGGGTCTGAGATCCAGGCGGGGCCGAGGCTGGGAGTCTGAGATCCAGGTGGGGCTGAGGCAGGTTCCTCCTGACACCTCTCTCCTTGGCATGTAGACCCCATGTCCTCCCTCTGTCCTCACGTGGTCGTCCCTCTGTGTGTCCTCATGCCTTCTTATAAGGACCCCAGTCCTATGGGATCAGGGACCATCCTAATGACCCCCTTTCACCCTAACTACTTCTTTAGAGACCACCTCCAAATGCATTCCCGTTCTGACGTCCCAGGGTGTGGGCTTCAACCTGTGAATTGGGGGGACACAATTCAGCCCATGACAGGGTGTCTTTGGGCACGCCTTTCCCGCCATCACTCAGAATCCTGGTTTGAGCGTGTCACCGGTGGGTCACCTGTCACGCTGACCACTTAGGGGCTGTGTGACCGCTGGAAATGAATCGATCTGTAATTCCGTCTGCAGCACACAGCACGAGCCTGTCCGCGTCGGAGATGAAAATCAGATAGTAACGGGCAGATCTAGGGGTAGGGCTCCCCTAGGATCTCCATCGCTGACTAAATTAGCAGGGTCCTGTGATCACCAAATGAGTGGTCTTGGCGGGACGGGCGGCTGGCATGATCAAACGGCGCTTCTGCCGGCGTTGACAGGTGAGGTGCGGACTTGCCCGGGTGCCTCTCTGGTACCTTCCATCAGCAGCAGGAGGGGCGGAGCAGAGCCGGGCTTCGGAGGCGGTTACCAGGGAAACCGGAGGAGACGTGCAGACACTCGGGGACGGAGCTCTCTGGATGCACGTGGAAGCCCATATTAATCAGCGGACGCAGGGCGCTCTGGCCACTTGTCCGGAGCGATGCACGCGGACCTGCCGTCCGTGACACACCCGCTGATGGCCTGTCACGGCTGACATCTGCCCCAATTGCCGCGGCGAGCCAGGACCCCGCCACTCACGGAAGGGAATTGATTTTTGTTTACAGGCACTGCAATTTAAATCGCTTTCTGATCTTTTGGAAAACACGGTGTTTCTGAGGCGTCGGCTCAGGGCTTTGAAATAGGAGCGTGGGTGCCTCGGTCCCGGAGAGCTGTCACCTCGGAGTATCTTATTATCCCCCTGTCCAGGCTGACTCCCTGGAGGAAGTGGCTCTCTCCTTTGCTTCCCCGGGTCCTGGGGACTCGTCACCGTGGAGCAGCCAAACATCTGTCTCTGCTCCCGTGCGCTTCCCCCTCCCGGATTCTCAGCCCCGTGCATCTGTTTCAGGAGTCCTTCTCCGGCACCCTTTCTGTCCCGGACGCGCGGAGCAAAGGGTAGACGCAGCCAGGAGCGCGTCGCCGGTGGACCATTTCGACCCCCGTCTGCACGAGGAGTAGAAGCAGAGAGACCACTCCCCATACACCAACCCCCCCCCCGTTGTACTCTGTGCTTTTCACAACCTGGGATGCTCTCTGCAAAGCACAGCTACTCCCCGTCCCCCCCTGACCCCTGCGTTCGGTGTGGTTGGCTTTGGGGAACGGAGAGCCCCTGAGGTCCGGTCACAGAGACGTGAATGATGATGCATTCTATGTCAACCTGACCCGGCAATGCTCAGGTGTCTGGCAGAGAGTTATTCCTCAGTGTGTCTGTGAGGGGGTTGCTGGATGGGATGAGCACCTGAGTGGGTGAACTCAGTAAAGTAGATGCTCCTTCCTGGTGTGGGTGGGCCTCGTCTAATCAGTTGACGATGCGCCTAGCACAGAAGGGCAGAGGAAGGGTGTATTCCGTGTCTGCCTGTCCTGGGATATCCATCTTGGCCTGTCCTTGGACATCAGTGCTCCTGGATTTCAGACCTTCAGGTTTGGAATGGAACTTACACCGTGGGCTCTCCTGGGTCTGCCGCTGACGGTCGGCAGACGGAGATAATGAGTCTCTTTGTAGATATCTGTCTCTGTATCTTGTGACCTCTGTCTCTCTCTCATTGTCTTTGTCCATAGCCGTATCCTGTGTTTGTCTGCAGAACCCTAATACAGCTTGGGTTTACTATTCGGGAATCAGCATCTACATGCAAAGACCCTTGAGGTTGATAATCTGAGAACCAGAGTCCCGTCCAGCAGGTCCCGTGAGCATGATCACCTCGCAGCCCCAACACAGTCACGTTCCCTGACTCAGGGCTGAGTGGGGGCTGAGGCTGGAGATGGGCATCCTTCATCCAGGAGCCTGGGGTGGCAGCATTTGCATAGGGCAGAGGATAGGGCTTTGTCTCAGGTCCTCAGATTTAGAGAACTCACCCCTAGAATTCCACGCCCTTGCAAATTTACTTCCTGCAGGATTTTCTCATCCTTGAGCATGGCCCTTACCATATGGGCATCAACTGGCGGGATCTGTTAGGGCAGAGGGCAGACGGAAGCCCCACCATTAATGGGGCACACATGGGAGCCATGGCGAGAGCCCCAGAGGTGCCCCCACGGAGGGCAGAAGGGAAGACACACACCGTCCTAGGACAGCATTTCCTAGAAGCGATTGGGGCTGTGCCTCCGAACCATGGGGACCCAAGACATTTTTGGAAGGAGTTTGGAGCCTATGTCATCATTGGGCAGACGGCCCAGAGCAAATGCTTAGAGGCTAACAAAATATAACAGCCACACCATCTTTTTGAGCTGTGGAAATGACACATCCACTCCCAAAGGCAGCTGCGTGGGGAAAAGCTCAGAAAGACGAGGGAAACTCTTCTTTCCCATTTCCCTGCCTGTTGGCCAGCCTGACCTCTTCACAAAATGGCGCCCCAGCCCACGTTGACCTTGACTCCTTTCTGTGATACTTAGGATGTCAGTAGTCACTGTGAATTTTTTCTGCAAAGAGTGGACCTTAAGACCTAAAAAGTTCAATACTTTCCTTGTCCACCAGGACCATCCTTGGGCAAAGCCTCACAACCCAAGGGATATCTTGGACATTTTGGAGGATTGTTTCTTCTTTTTCTTCTTGCAACGGTTCTAATTGTTTTCCTATTTCATGGAAACTCATCTCTTAACTCCCTTCTTCTTGAAGTCTAATATCTACATGCTGTAAAATGGACAACCCATACCGTTGTGGCCCCATGAGTTCTTATGGGCGTCTGCTCAGTTTTGAACACCTTCTAGATCAAGGAACATGATCAGCCCCTCAGAAGCCCCCTACGTCCATCCTAGGCAGTGCTGCCAACCCCAAATAAGGCATGAGTCGCTATAAAGTCCTTGTGCCCCATCTTGGTCCTTTATGCAAAAGGGAATGGGCAGCACGAAGGGTTCTGTGCCTGGCTTCTGCCACCATCAATATGTCTGCAATGATCGATGATCATTGTTGATTTTATTACATGCATGGTTGCATGTGGCTGGAGATCATTCTTCCTTGGCGTGTGGTATTCCATGACATGCATGCACTAAAATGCATCACCGACATCACCAGGGATGGACATATGGGTTTCTCCCAGTTGGGATGAGGGATCGGGATTCTATGGGCCTTTGGGTGCCCAGAGGCGCTCAGTGCAGATGAGTACACACACGGGAAGGGAAGGGCTGGCTCCTCGCATGGGGCAGGTCTTGCTTTTATGAGAGGAGACGTTTCTCGGGATTTTTCTCTTCCTTCTGGGGCTGCGTTCTAACGCCTCGTACAACACGCCCAGCTCTTCTGCAGGGAACGCTTGATGTGCATGAGATAGAATCGAGAAGTAGAGCGTTGCAGAGCATAGCCCAGCGAGGACGCGTGCGTGGCTGGTCCTGGGTGTCTGTCTCCAGCGGGGACTGTGGCACATTTAGGGCGTTTTCACTTGCCAAGGGGAGCCCACCACGCACGTGGGGTTTGGTTCTGCGTGGAGGGCAGGTGCACAGATCGTGGCTTCAGTGGGTGAGGTGTCTCTGGGCTTCGAGGGTGCTGGTTACGAGCGTGAAGCGTCTAATTACCCGGGGTTAATCTCCAGGCGAAGGTGCCAGCCAGCGCTCCCGAGGACCGGTAATCCATGGAGATGTAAGCTAATTACTTAATCACTTGCATTTGTAAATCACATTATTGGAAAAGAAATTACTTCCGTGATCGAATTACAGATATTTATCTGCTAATAGCTCTGATTAACTGGTGATACTAATCTGTCATTTTGAAAGCTAATATTAACAGCATCAATCTCACCGGAAAATAAGCAGTTTATAGGAAATAAAACTTGGGTCTATTTAAGGTGCGGGGCGTCGAGATGCTGGGTCCGGCGTGTCGCGTTGGCCTGTTAACCCTTTGTGGGTCACAAAAACGTCCCCTGGGCGTGGGTCACAGCAGACGGGGCCATGCTGCATTTGACCAGCGCAGTGAAGGGAAACAGACACCGGGAGTTTGTTACCGGAAAGTTCCAAAGGCTCCAGAGAAAGGACTCCCCCCTCCCTTCAAGAGACACCCTAAACACTTACTTATGATTCTTCTCAATAAAAACACGTCACCTAAAATTCTAAGAAAGGGAGCATTGATTCTCCCAGTAGATCCCTGGTGGATGCCATGGGTTTCCACTCTCGTGAAAGACATTCTCTTCAATTTTCTTGTCTTTAACGCATGTGCAGTCACGGGAAAGGAAACATGGTGGAAGGTCATGGCACACAGTTCCAAGTGTAGGGAAAACCATCACGGGAATGGAATTCCCCACGCGCTTGGCCGGGCGGCATGCCGTTGAAATACGGACTTGCCCGGGCGAAGGCTGGCATTAGGAGAGAGGCTGCTTTCATGTTCCTCCCTCCCTCCCTCCCTCCCGGGCTGCCGAGAGTCCCCAGGGTCTCTGTGACGCTCGAGGGACGTGGGGACTCCAGCAGTCCTACAAACCCGCTAACCTAGAACCGAGCTGACCTCTGGGCAGCACGGGCGACTAATCCCAACTCAAGCTTGCGTGGATGCACCCAGAGTATTTTTTTTCTTTTTATTTATTTATTGATCCCCTTCCCCACCCCAATTCTATTGAAGCATAACTGACAGACAAAAATCGTGCATATTTCCTCGTCCCGATGAGCGCCTGGTGACGGACGGAAGGGTCAAATCGCTGCGTGTTCACAAACTTGAATTTAAATACGCGCTCTGCAAAAATCGTGCCTCTCTCAGGCGCCCAGGACGGTGATTCGACATCCGTCTGTGTTGTGACCACCGCCATGAAGCTGAGGAGCATGTTAGTGACCTCCCGCGGTTACCATTTCGGAGGGTCGTCGTACACACTTGCAAGTACACGCTCCAGTATCGTTGACTACGGTTGACGCCCCTGCACATTACGTTGGCAGAACTTGCGAATCCCGCAAAACGGAGACTCTGGGGTCTTCGACCAGGATGGCCCATTTCCTCCACCCCAGTGCCTGGGAACTAACGTTCTAACTCTCTGTCTGTACGAGTTGGACTAGACGCGGAGTGTAGACTCTGTGTGTGAGTGATAGATACCAGGTGGTATGTGTCTTTCTGAGACTGGCTCATTATTTCGGGTGAGCCTTGTGCCCTCTGGCTCATTCCCATTGTCACAAATGGCAGGATTTCCTTTGTTGGGGGGAGGGGCTGAGTAATACTGCATTTTATGTATATAATATACAGTATATACTACAGGCTATATAGAGATAGACTATCATAGAAATATATAGAAATGTTATATATATTATATAAAATATATACACCACATTTTGTGTATCCCCTCATTGGTCAATGGACACTTAGGTCGTTGATGAATGTGATTTTACAAACCATTCTTTAATAATGCCAAGAGATCTGGCTAAGAAATGCAAGACGGCACAGATTTCTGGAGATCACTACACGGCCTCGGTTGGTGTGTTGGCCACAGTAAATGCGACTTCACGTTAACTCTTTCATGTCAGTAGAGATGATCAAGTCACATACCTTTCAAACCCACAGCGGCATTTCCAGGAAACGATCTCCGAAGGCTTTCACGCACGTCCTCCGGGAAGCTTACACAAGGATGTGCCTGCAGCGTATCTTGTGAGACCTGGAACTTGGACACAGCCTTCCCAGCTGAAGACTTGTGTTCACACTTGCTCAAATGACTCACAGACGTGGGTCCAAGGAGACACCCACTGGCCCGTCTTAATGCATGTCGTTGGCCATCACTGCTGATTTCTGGAGAGTTCCCTGCAAAGGCCACGGTTTTCTTTCCAGCTGTCTCCTCCCCCTGGAGCCCATGCCGGCAATGGGAGGGTGAATAAGGAATTCCCCACCTGTCTGTGCAGCACCAGGCAACATCTGTTGGGGACTAGGGAATATCCTTTCTTCCTCTTTAATTTTTCATCTTCTCTCTAGGATATTGGCAGGATGGGAGGACAGTCTACGTGAGTTAGCTTTATAAAAATGTGCATCTCTCAAAATCTGTTCCTGCTTCTCATGGCTTCTTGTAGAGACAGAAGACATTGAGACAGCGTGCAAAGCCAGTAGACAAGCGTGAAGAGGTTGCCAGGTGTGGTTGGGTGAAAGCATGTTAGAAACAGTGACACATGAGAGCTTCTAAGTCACCAAGGTATCACCGAGTGCCATGGGTTGAACTGTGGGTGTGACCTTATTTGCAAGTGGGACCTTTACAGATGTAATCAAGTTAAGATGAGTTCACTAGGGTAGGTCTTAATCCAACAGGACTGGTGTCCTTATAAGAAGAGGAGATAAGGACACAGACATGCATGGACGGACAAACATGTGATCACAGGGGCAGAGATGGGGATGATGAGTCTAGACGCCCAAGAACACCAAGGATCACCAGTAGCCACTAGAAGCCGGAGAAAAGCTTGCAACAGATACTCACCAGAAAGACTCAACCCTAGAGATGCCTTGATTTCAAACTTTTGGTCTCCAGAACTATGGGAGAATGAATTCCGGTTATTTTAAGTCCCGTGGTGTATGGAAATGACACATCTGGAAACAAACATTTCCGCTGGGAATCAACAAGCTCTTACCGCGTGGCTCACACCATTCATCGGGCGTTAGGAGTTTATGGGAATAGAAAAGGAAGCACCCCAACACCCCCAAAGCATTCTGCGTGCCACTCCCTTACCCACAGAATTGGTGAGGTGCACCTACTCTCCTTCAGTGACCACCCCGGAAAAGCTCAGCGTTGGTCACCTGCTGTAGGACCACGGGAAAGAGACCATTATAGTTTCATTGGCTCTTAGCGATTGAGCCACTCTCCTGAAATATCATATTTTTCCATCTCAAGTTCTTAATGGAGGAGGTTCTCATTCTTGCCATTTCTCACTGACCTCTCTGCACCTCCACTTGTCTTCTCCTTGGCCCCCCGTGTCCCCATCTCCCATCTCCAGGTTCACTAACGTCCGGCAAAAAGAAGATCAAGTCCTTCATGGACTCCCTCGCTGATTCTCGTTAACACCGTTATCACATAAGCTGTCTGTGTGTGTTAAGCTCTGTGGGAAGGACAGGACTTTGCTGCTGTTTTGTAAATTTATAAGTATCCATTCACCGGGAAACAGGACTGCCTTGGAATCAACAATACCATAAATGGGTTTTCAGGAGGTCAGCTTGTTGACCGCACGTAGGTTCAACTGAGCTCACTATTGTTGCTCCAGTAAGATGTATAAAATATGGTAACATGTTTTAATATGAATGTGTGCCAAGTTAGGAAATTTAGAAGAATATGGAGATGATTCAAAGTGTGTTAGAGGTTCTTGAGGAATGAAATAGACTTCAAAAGAACTTGGCCATATTCTCATTTTTTTTTTCCGTCGATAAATTTGCTGTCATAGGACTGAAGAGTCTTCTGGAGGGGAAATCACCGGTTGTGGAGAACCCATGCTCTAGAGAAAAATGGGATTATTGTTGACGTAAATTGTACGCTGCCCCCGTTCCTGATATTGTCGCCCTTTACAATGTGATTCAGAGCTGGGTCACGTCATAGGCAACCTGTCTTGTTGGACATTGAAGCACTTCCTTACTTGGTGTGAATTCTACTCCATTCCATCCCTTGTCCCCCAATATTTGTTCCTAACGTGTTCCTCCCACTGACTTTGGAAACCAGAACGACAGCTGTGTGGATTTCCATGCCTCGCACCTCTCCAATAATTAGCTAATTGTTCATTTTATTCTGGAACATTCATTCAACTCAATGGCAACCTCAAAGCACATTAAACACACAAAGTTTAATAATCCCACGTTGGCTCCCTCACCCTGTTTTTGTGCGAAAGCTACAGAGAATTGTGTGGCGTGGCTAGAATGCTCTGCCGGGGCTGGAAGAGGATCATTTTTCTCGTCACCCAAAGACGTTCTGACGTCTCCAATCCAGACAAATTAGTTTTCGCCATTTTCCCCTGATATCTGGTAAATTTGTTAACGCATTTTCTTTAATAACGTTGACTTTCCATTCTGTCTCATAACTTTCTAAATGGGTCCCAAAGCATCCTTGCTATTTCCTTAGAGAAAGTAATTTCACTTTGATTAAGTTGTAAGGTTTTATCTCTCTCCTCTTCCTGACTACCTGATGCTCTGAAGCACATTTTTCAACCTATTTCCACAACATGCCCAAAGCGGTCACTGATAGTTTTTGATCAATGAATGCTAACGTTTTACATTCAATCAAAAAAAAAAAAAAATCAGCCTGAGTAGAAATGCAGAGTGTGTGTTGAATGAATCATTCATACTTCTGATTCAAATCTGGGAAAATGGCAAACGTGAAGATTTGGGTTCTATCACAGTTACTTTCCAAGGACTCTAGACTTCTATATAATGCCCAGCGGGGTTCTCCCAGACCTTGGGGATCATATTCCATGGTGGCTTCTGATCTTGCAATGCAGTAAACCACTGTCCCACGTAGACTGAAAAGCTTCATTGTCTGCAAGACATATACTCCTCCATAATCACAGGGACTACATGTGCCTGACCAAACCTAACCCCATCATCATCAGGGTCCCTTTCTTCTGACTCCAAGCTAGGACACAACGACCACCTCCAGGATGCTTGTAAGACGCCATATTGCAGAGCAGACTTCAAATCTAACACAAGTCTGCAGAGTCAGTCCTTTGCAACGCATTTAGGTGAAAATTCTTCTTCTCAGAGGTGAGAGCAGTTTGCAGTCGGGTCAGACCCAGAACTTGGAGCAGTTCATCGGTGTGCTTTCCTGACGGGTATTAACGGTACAACCGAGAGGTTACAAGAGAGGTGGACTCTACGCTGACCCAAGGGGTTCAAAGGCGGGTATTTTAGGGCTGTCTCAGAAAAATCAACGTTCAAAGGGGAGAGAGTGCTGAACTCCCAATGTCCCTGGTTTCACTGTCTCTCCAAGAAGAGAGTAGCTGCAGAATTCCATGTATCCTGTTCTTCCTGGTCGGCCCACCCATCCTCATCCCATTGGGGCCGTGTCCTTTGGTTTGTTCCCACATCCCTCCGGTCTCTGCCGCCATCTTCATATGATCATCTTCTCATTGTGACTCTTCACATCATTGACCCTTCGTGTGTGTCTGTGTTGGAATTTCTCCTTCTTTAAGGACATTAGTTATATTGGTTTAGGACTCACCGTAACCTGATTACATCTGCAAAGATCCTATTTCCAAATAAGGTCCTATTCCCAAGTACTGGGGGCTAGGACTTCCACGTGTCTTCTTTGGGGGACACAATTCAACCCAGAAGTTCCTGTGAGGATGGAAATTCTGCACTGTCCAATATGGCAGCCTCCAGCCATGCGTGATGAGAGCAACTGAGGAATTGAGTATTTACTTTAATTAATTGCAATTAATTTACATTTAAAACACCACATATGGCTACTGGGCACTGCAAATGTGAACCAACCGACTAACTGAATGCTTAATTAACTGTAATAATTTACATTTAAACAGCCACATGTGCTCATTGGCTGCCATATTGGACAGCGTCATTATGGAGGTTTCCAAGTGATGTGGGTAATAGAGATGAAGCTGATGGCAATCTTTCCTTTGGTCAATGAGAAAGCATTTATTGAGCACCTACTATGTGCCACTCCCTGCAGCACTGACAAGCCCTGTCCTTACGGAGGTGACATTATGACTGCATAGACATATGATATAGAACACAGGTTGGTGGGGATAACTGCCCCAGAGGAAAATGCAGCCAGATGAGGGTGACAGGAGTCAGGGCTGGGAAGGGCATGTAGCTATATTAGGGTGCTTGGGACCTACCTCTCAATGACATTACAGATGGAGAATACTTCCAGAGAAGCAGTATTGCCTAGTGGTTTAAAGTGCAGTCCCCAAAGACATACATATCCTAATCTTCCAGTCGTGGACAAAATAGTGTCCCCAAAGACATCCATGTCCTGATCCCCGAGACCTGTGAATGTTACCTTATATGACATTATGGGCTGGATATCTATGTCCCCCCAAATATGCTGAGCCCCTAACCCCCAATGCAATGGTATTAGGAGATGGGGCCTTTGGGAGATGACTACATCATGGGGGTGAAGCTGTCATTAATGGGATTAGTGTTCCTATAAAAGAGACCCCAAGGAGCCCTCTTGCCCCTTCCTCCAGGTAGGACAGCAGCAAGACAACCATCTAGGAACCAGAAGGCAGGTCTTCACCCGACACTCAGTGTGCCGGCACATTCATCTCAGACTTCCATCCCCTAGAACCTTGAAAGATTTATTTCTCGTCATTGTTTATAAGCCCCTCTGTCTGCCCTGTTTTCTTACAGCATCCCCAGCAGAGGAAGATGCATGACAAAAGGGACCTGGCAGATGTAACTGAGTCTATGATTTTGAGATGGGAGATCATCCTGGTTGTGTGGGTGGACCCTAAGTGTTACCATAGGGGTCCTTCTAAGACTGAGTCCAAGGGGGTCAGAATTTCAGGAGGAGGGGCGCCTGGGTGGCACAGTCGTTAAGCGTCTGCCTTCGGCTCAGGGCGTGATCCCGGCATTCTGGGATCGAGTCCCACATCGGACTTCTCTGCTACGAGCCCGCTTCTTCCTCTCCACTCCCCCTGCTTGTGTTCCCTCTCTCGCTGGCGTCTCTCTCTGTCAAATAAATAAAATCTTAAAAAAAAAAAAAAAGAATTTCAGGAGGAGGTGGGCAGCTAGAATGAAGTCATACCCAGAAATTAGAAGATGCTTGCTTCCCAATGGCAGGAGCAGCTAGGAACCCAGGGACTCAGGTGGCTTCCAGAAGCCAGAAAAGGGGAAGAGACAGATTCTCCCCCAGAGCCTCCAGGAGGAACCAGCCTCCAGCCTGGCCAACACCTTGCGTTTAGCCCCATGAGACCCATTTTGGACTTTTGCCCTCCAGAACGGTGACAGGACACTTTTGTGCTGTCAGAAGCTGCCATGGTTGTGTCCATTTATTGTAGGACACCCACTCAGTGATAAACCCACAAACACAGCTCTTGGGAGCAAATGTGTGCACTGAGTCCAGGACCCCCTGTATTCAGACCCTGGCTCAGGATCCCAGGATCAGGGCAAGTTTCCCAAATGTCCTGCATCTCCTTCCCTCACCTGTATATCTGGTTATAGACTGAGACAAAATCTAGACAGCATGCCAGTTTTTCTTTAAGGAAGAACAAAACACAGCCAAAAACCCGGCCATCCATTAAAACCCTGACATGTCTTTCCAACAGCAATAGTTAGAAGTCGTGATGTGGTTGGAATAAAGAAACCCTCACAGACATCTGAGAAGAGCCTCGCTAACGCTTCCTTAAAAGGGCACACATTTACGGTACATCCACATTGACTAAATAATTAGCCTCCGTCTCAAAAACCGTAGAAAGCACAGGTCATTATATCAGAAGCACAGAATGCTTCTCAAATGCTTTTAATCTGTATTTTGACCAAAGATCGCACTGTGCATTTTGAAAGGCGTTCTTTAGACTATGTGCAAATGGAACATATTTTAAATAACACAGAGGAATGGGTTCTAACGCATCCGAAAAAATCTTGCCTATCCCAGCTGCACCGTGGTATGGAGAACTCTGGCCCCTGTCCAGGTGCAGGGAGCTGAGAGAGAAGTTTTGTTCTTTGTTTTAGCTCCTCCTTAGGACTCTGGGACCCCTGGGGGCCCCCACCTTCATTGGCCACCCTGTCTGTGTTCTGCAGAGAAGCCCATCTGACTTCAGCATCTCCAATGAATGACTCAGTAAAGAGAAACAATGGTGCGTGGTAATTTATTACCCTTAAATCTGTGGCCATTTGCCCCGTGACCATTTGCCCCATGACAGGCTCGGTGTTTTCTAACAGCACAGTGACCTAAATGAACACCACTGAAATATGCAGGGATCACCTGTCCATGAAGCCCACAGCCAATAACCTTATTCACTTCCGATGGACAAGAGCACCTTGCTGCTACAGAAAAGCATTGTCAGAGAGGCAGTCTGAACCCTGCCTTTTGGGTTTTTTTCTTTAAAAGCAATGCTGACCGTCTGTCTTTTGTGCCTGAGACACTTTGGTGTGTAACGCGGTGGCATGCAGAGAAATAGCTCTGTGGCCATAAAAACACAGACCTCCATGGATATTGTGGGGTCTTATGTTTTCAGAGCAGTGGGAGCCCTGGGTGTAGACACAAGAAACCCTGAACAATAAGGAGAAGGGCAGGATGGAGAGACCCCCGACGTCCCCACACCCCTTCCATCCTCCTTGGTTGCCTTGAGAACACCAACCATGAGATATTTGGCCTCCAGGCCTGTAGGACAAGCGTGCTTGTGAAGGGCAATATCATCCTTCAAAACATTTCCCTGGCTACCAGGGTTCTACCTATGATATCAGAGGTCACCCCTGATTTATCGCCAAATCCTAAATCAATCACTGTCTGCTACGAATCCCCTTTGGGGCCCAGAGCTGGTCATGCACATGTGTGTAGCATTCTGCCTGGTTACACGTGTATACACATTGGCAACCTAGGTTGTCAACCTTCAGGTGCCCAGTCTCCTTGCTGGGCACTGGGGTGAACATTGAGTGAGGTATGAGGCACTCCTGATGTCCTCAGGAGGAATGGTCCCAGAAGGAGGCCAGCACTGGATGGTCCCCAGCAACACCTTCCTGATGCTCTCCTGAGGTACAGCTCGGGTCCACTGACCAGGTCCACAGCTGAGGACTTGAAGGACACCTTGAGAACTTCAAAGATAGAGCAGGATCCCCCTACAGCTGTAAGGAGAGTGTAGAGGGTTCGGTGGTGGCCCCAAAGGATACATCCACGTCCTCACCACCAGTACCTGTGAATAGACACTTACTTGGAAATAGGCAGGTGTGAGTAAGGGAAGGACCTGAGATGAGCTCACCCTGGATCACGGTGGCCCTAAATCCAGTGACAGGTGTCCTTGTAAGAGACAGGAGACATGGACACAGAGGGGAAGCCATGTGAAGACAGAGGCAGAGATGGGAGAGACGTGGCCACCAGTCCAGGGACGCCTGGAGCCCCAGAAGCTGGAAGAGACAGGAAGGACCTGGAGCCTCTGGAGGGATCACAGCCTTGCTCTGCCCAGATCTCAGCAGTCCTGCCCCACCTGGAGCTCAGTGGATCTGCCTGGAGCTGACTTCTGGTCTCCACAACTGGAGGCAGGCCAGCATCACTGCACCCCCACCCCCATTCACCTTAGAGAGTGAGCTGATACAGGCTCCCAGACCTTGGCATGTGATCTCATCAGTATGGAGAGGTTCTCGTCTGCAACAGGACTATGGCGGCCAGGGGACCAGGAGTCCTTCTGGTGACTTTTAACCAGACTTGCAACACCTAACCTCCAGCTGCATGAGGATCTGTGACCTGGTGAGTCACAAGCCTTGGCAAGAGAGGGAATACTTACGGGCACCAAAATAAGGGTTGTCTTCATCAAAGAAAACCCATCACCCAGGGTTTGGGCAGGAAGCAGGCTTGGCACACACTCCTTGAAGAGGAATCAAAAGAGTTTTTGCCTATGTGGATGGAAGTAAGCCTGTGTCCACAGCACCTCAAATTACCCGAGAGAACAAAGTCCTGTGGTTTCCTGTGTTCTCTGCCCTGTTGCCCAGAACCTGTCTGAGGCCACTTGAGGAGCCATGTCTTCATTAAGGAAATGCCACCAGAGTCAAGGGAGGAATCATCCTTCTTTCTTGTGGGCCACAAGAGCTGTGCTCATGGCAGCATGACCTTGAGTAACTTGCAGCCACACAAGAGAGGCATTTCCCCACTGACAAAGCGCTAGGATGCTCTCTGTCCTGCCTTGTGAGCTGCAAAATATTTTACAAGAGCTTCAATGTGGGGGAAGGAATTGTGAAATAAATCTCCATAGAAGAATCCTTTGAGTATCCGTGAGATGAGCAGGAAATGCCAGTACAGTAGAGCTCCTAGATTCACGGGTCTCTGTTACAGGAGGGGAAAAGTGGGGAAAACAATGTCACAAATACAACTCACAATGTATAGACACGTGTGACCTCATTGAATACTTACTGTCCTTGGAGAAGCGATGGAGGCATGTCGATGTGGAGAGGCCGTTGGAGGGCCACAGAGAACAAATTGTGAGCCATGGCACCAATCCAAGAGATGAAGAGTTCCTTCTGGTCTTCTTCTTCCTCCTCTTCCCCACCATCCTCAGATCTTCACTGAGCTCATGAGGGTCAGCAAAGGCAGCCCTATGCCTATAACAAAAACACAATCATCTTCCCTTAAAACCCAAAGTCGACTTTGGTGTACGTGACAGACTCCCTGGGTTCACGGGTTCACAGCATCACTTTCCAATTGCAATTTGAGTTTTGGAAGAATCTGGAGAAATTGAGGACTACAGAGCCAAATGCTCTTCCGATCCATGTTTGCAGATACTGGACGGGTTCTCCCCTCACTCACAAAATAGGTGGTCTCTCCTTACACACATCTAGTTTTCCTTCTGAAGTTAGACCAGACTTCACAGCATGGACAAAATATCTTTTCTCTGCATGCATACCAGGCAGTCTTCCATTTTCTAGACGCTTGTGCCAAAATACTCTGGCCTGATTTACGTGCCATCCCTTTGGATCATTACATCTCTTGTTTCCTATACTGCAAGTTTTTTTTTCCCCTTTAGCTGTGTACGTATTCTGTTGTCGATGGGTTCTGCCAGCCTTAATTCTGCAGCTAGTTTGTGAGCTCTTTGGAGGCCGAGATCATGTCTTCTACTTCTGCGTGTTTCTTAAAGTATTTTGCTCTTCCTTTTGCAAGGCAGTCAGTCAAAAAAAAAATTGAAAATTGTTGGTAAGTTTGATGATTTGGAAACACATGAATGCGTGTATTCACAGAGTGTTCCAACATTCTGTAGCCTGCTAGTATTGAGAAAGACAGAGAGATACTTTTCTTGTCCTTGTGGATCTTACAGTCTGTGGTAGGTGTCAGACACTCCAGAGGTAACCACACAAACGTGGATGTGACTGGCTCCAGAGTCCAAGGTATGCAGAAGGCGCAGAGGGGTGGTGGCCACCAGAAAGATCAGTTTGAGTCACAACCACACCAGGTTGTCAAAGGATCACGCAAGATGATGCTTTGTGGTCTTCCCACTGAGTTCCCGTCTCCCTCTCACCCCACTCACAACTCTGGCTCCCTGGCCCCATGGGGGTTGCAGCAAGAGGCTGGGTCTTGGAGAACACTGGTCTCGTCCAGCCAGCAATGGTGGAACCACAGACCCTTCTGGTCCACGGGAGGACAACCTTAGATTTTCTAGATTCCTTAGACGTCCATGTCTCCAGGACAAACAAAATTCATCTCGCTTGTCATATTAGCCATGTTTCTGCAGACCAGGGGTCCCGAAGATGACCCTGAGCGTCCAAAATTCACTAGGAGGACTCAGAACTCAGAAACACTGTTATATCCAGGGTTGTGGCTTATTACAGTGAAAGCATGCACATTGAAACCAGCAGAGGCGAAATGCGCATAAGACGAGGTCCAGGAGATGCCAGGTGTGAGCTTCCAGGTGTCCCCTCCCAATGGAGCACTCAACTGTCCCAGAAATGTGATGTGACAACAGCCAACAGGGAAGTTCACCTGGGCTTGGTGACCAGGGATTTGTTGGGGACCAATCACATAGGCGTGGCCAACCTCAGCCTCCAGCACCTGCAGAGTTCAAGTGGATACAACATGGCCCATTGACCCCACCACCAACGACATTGTTGGCACACCCGAACCCCAGCTCAGCAAAGACTCACCTACCATTGCCCTTGATAGCCTTGTGGGTCTTTGTTCTTTGGTAGCTGTCATGTGGTCTAAGCAGCAGGCAGCATGACCAGAATTGTTTGTGGGGTTGGTCTGAATAGGGTGTGGAGAATAGACCAGTGGGTCATCATAGGACACCACCGGTTAAGTACCTGGGGTGACAGCCACTGGGGCATGAGTGATGGATGGTGCATGGGACCATTCATGTCCCCTGGGCTTCCTTCTCTACAAACAGATGAGGGACAATGTCCACAGTTAGCAAAGGGCCAAGAGCACGCTCTCCTGAGATGAGCCACCCTCCACCTCTCAGTCTTTGCAGCCAGACCTGTGGACGGTGCCTCCACTGAGGTGGACCTGTCCTGCATCAGATTCTCTGGCTCAGCCAGGGAATTATGTTTTCTGCATTATATTAACTGCATCATGGAGCATAGCGTCCATGCATTAAGATGTTACAGATCCATTCTGACATCAGGACATTTGTCATAGATTGGTCTCCAGAATTCCAGAGGTCTTGCATTGCACATGAGGAGTAAGAGGGATGTCTGCATGCATGGTCTTCTCAGCTGTCTGCACACTGAGCTCTTCAGGGCCACTGAGTCAAAGCATCCATCCAGGATGGGGAAGACCAATGTGATGGCGTTCCCTGTGAGTGAGCTGGTGGCCTTTGCTCTGAGCCTCCGTGGTTCCAGGAATAAGTTGTCCCCAGGTGGCTTTATCGAATAGTTGGGAGGCCCCAGGTGCTTGGTATCCTGCTTGGTACTGTGCTGAAGCTGGAGGTCACTGCTTCCACTACGACAGATGAGCTTGCTCCTTTGGAAATTTCTGGGGTCTCAGTCCATGTGTGTGTCATGATGCATGAGGCTTTCCTCTCCCGGCATTTCAGGTCTAGCTGGTGGGGTTGCACACTCCTAGCCAGCTTCGCTTTCCATGCTATGCACAGACGGCCTCCGTCAGTAGTTGCTTTCACACCACCAATGGGGTCTTTTCAACCCCCTCGTTCTGTGCACCCTGGAGGCTGTGTGCATGCAACCCCATCTACCCCCAACAATGTCCCCCAATCTCCAGATTCCTCCCTGCCCCCGTGGAGGCATTGCTCACACCTTGGGCCCTTGGCTGTAGTGGCGTCCACCAGCCCCCCAATGCTCATCCCATGAAAGAAGTAGAAAGCAAGAATGTGAGGGTGGGGCAGGCTCAGGAGCAGAGGCCGGGCAGGGAGGCAGGAGGGTGGGCTCCTTCTCCGTAAGGTGTGAGATCTAGTGCGGGAGCCAAGTGACGGAGGGGTTCGGGCAGCCCAGCCAAGCCGGCCGGGGCCCCTCAGGCTGTCCTGGGAGGCTTCCCAAGGCTGGATCTGGGAGGTCTGGGGAGGAAACAGTATAGACTCAAGTTCCACTTTGCCTCCCAGAGCCGCCAAGCCCATGGCCACTTGGCTCTCCGAGAAGATTTCACACCTTCCCTGGAACCCAACCTCGGCCGTCCTGTGGACACAGCCCCACCACCACCCCACCCCACCCCCGAGAATGTGTGTAATTGGAAGACAGGGTGTCTTTGCTCCGTGTCCCGGTTTTGGAAGGGTTAGGGAAAGGTCGGCTGGGGATGGGTCAATGGGTCTGTCGACATGCAGCGCTGGAGACGGGGCAGGACGTGGGCGAGAGCAGCGTGGACGTGAGTGCTGTGGAGCCAGGCATGCCACGTTTCAAGAGGATGAAACCACGAAACCCCGGTGGTATGCTTGCAGGGAGACCCCTGGTGTGGGCACCTTGGAAAGCGGTTCTGTCCTGGAGCGTTGCAAGGGAGGAACGGCTCGTGAAAACACGGTGAAATCCAGTCACGGGGTCTATGCGTGGCTGTGCGTGCGAGATCTCCTGCCACCTTGAGGTCGCTCTTGACGGGCACTTGGCCAACTCGGTTTTGGCCATGGCAGGCAGGCCAGAGGCCGCGGGGCAGTAACTGTCTGACCTGGCACAGCACAGCGGGGCGTCAGGTGGAGGAGGAAATGACCCTCAGGGTGCAGGGCTGTGCTGTGTTGACTATTGATGCCCACAAAACAAGCAAGGTCAGGGCCCCATGTGGAGGCAGCAAGACCCCCTGGGACTTGGGATGGGGTCCCCCTCGTCTGTGCCCTGGAGAATCCTGACTCCCCCGGGTGCCCCTGCACCAGCCCCCATGAAAGGCTATGACATGATGCGTAGACGTGCATGATGACCTCGCCCCCCACCCTCAGGGTCCCCAGCCCCTTCTCTCCCTGCCCTTCACACCCCGTCTCCACGTAGCTTGGTCGGGCCAGTGCATGGCCCGCTGGGGGCACAGAGGGACGGAGCCCATGGGATTATAGGCTGCAACCCACCTGCTGCAGGAGGGGACATCTGCCACGTGATGCTGAGGATACGGGGTCCGGGCAACAGACCATGCACAGGGGCAGCTCCTCCGTGGGCATCGTGGGCTGTGATGCCCGGCCGCGGCCGGGGACCTGTGCACGGACCCGGCGGAGTCAGGGCTTGGAAGCTTGGGGAAAAGCCCTCCTGGAGACGCCTGGCCGTGAGGACCGCCGTGGATACAGCACCCAGAAGGGGCCGGCCCAGCCGAGGGAAGGGGATGCAGGTTTCAAGCAGAAGCAGGTGTGGGAGCGTCTTCGCCTATGTCCCCTGCAGAGGGGACGGACAATCGCAAGTGTTCCGTGTGTCGTGAAAGAGAACCATACGCTTTATTAGCAAGGGAATTAAATTAGCGGGACTGGAAACAACAGAGGCCCAGCCCATATGTGCCTGGATGCAGACCTTATATGAGGAGATGGTAATTCACCATTAACTCACACACAAGGCAGCTGGAGGTCCAGTTTATTACCATACTAATGCTCGCTGGGTTTATTAATATTAATAAGTTAATTTTCCAGGGGAAGATTATTTATTAATTAATGTTAATTAATAAATTAACAGTTAACATTGATTAATACGTGCTATACTCATACACAGTGCCGCTGGGGTTCAGCATGCTAAGACAGTACTATTGATTAGTTTTATTGATATTAACTAATATATTAATGTAGATAATAGGTTAATGTTTAATTACTATTAATAAATGAACAATTAATATTGATCAATACAAAATATACTAATGTACATTGTAATTCAGGTTTGTTGTATTAACACTAAGAATTGATATTAATAATTCATTGGTTCATCATTAATTAATATTAACTAATTGATTAATATCAACAATTTATTGATTGGTTGCTGGTTGATATTCATTATTCAGTTGATATCCATAATGTATTGTTTGATTGCTAGTTAATATAGATTATTAAATTGATACCCATAATTTGTTGATTGATTGCTAGTTAATATTAATTATTAAATTGATACCCATAATGTATTGATTGATTGCTAGTTAATATTATTAAATTGATATCCATAATGTATTGATTGATCACTAGTTAATATTAATTACTAAATTCATATCCATAATTTGTTGATTGATTGCTACTTAATATTACTTAATAAATCAATGTCAATAATTTGTTGGTTGATTGCTAATTAATATTAACAAATTAACCATTAATTACCATACAGTACACCATATCCAACGGAGTTGTGGTGAAATAGCAGAGACTTCTTTGTGTCTATCAGGAGGGAAGGGGGAGAGCATGAAATCAAAGCAAGAAAGCACAGTCCTACAGTTGGTGGGGACCCACGAGCAGTACCTTGATCAAAGCTACCCGAAATGGAGAAAGTAAAAAGGCAAGTGTTCTGTGGCCTCTCAGACTGTATTGTGAACACCGGATGCTTCCAAGGGGGTGGGACAGACAAATGCCAGGGGAGGCAGGTGCCCTAGGAGGAAAGTTGGAAAACCAAGGAAACAAGCACCTTGACAACTAGTCAGTCTGGGCTCTTGGGGCTCTTGGGGTGTTCCTGTGGGGGGAGCTGGTGCTGTTCACTGAACAGCTGGGCTTGACCCCCGCCACCCCCGGGATCTTCCTGCCAGCTGCTGGGGTCAGGAGCTTGTCTGCCCTCATGGCTCAGGAATGGCAAAGGGACGCCATGGACGTTTTCACGTCTCCTCTGGTCTATGGTCTGTGGTAGAACCCCATACTTTAGTGAACTTGACTGTCCCTCTCCCCATTGTTTCCTGCAGGGAGCGTCAGTCCAGAAAACAGGAAATGAGCAGTGTCCCTGCATCTGCTTCCTTCCTCCCCATCCACCCAGAGGGTAGGTCATTGTTGCCCACACTCCAGGCTGGGCTGGGTGTGCATGGGGGACCCCATGCAGAGTCAGATCTCTTGCAGACTGGGCTGGGTGTGCATGGGGGACAGCAAGCAGAGTCAGATCTCTTGCAGGCTGGGCTGGGGGTGGATGGGGGACCTCAGGCAGAGTCAGACCCTTCCAAGCTGGGCTAGGGGTGCATGGGGACCCCAGGCAGAGTCAGACCCCTCCAGGCTGAGCTGTGGGGTACATGGGGAACCCCAGGCAGAGTCAGATCCCTCCAGGCTGGGCTGGGCGT
This sequence comes from Ursus arctos, assembly GCF_023065955.2. Lineage (NCBI taxonomy): Eukaryota > Metazoa > Chordata > Mammalia > Carnivora > Ursidae > Ursus > Ursus arctos. Next base: position 30,288,481 of record NC_079874.1, on the reverse strand, counting down.
GCATGGGGGACCCCCTGAGGCAGAGGTGAGAGGTCGATGTCCTCTCTTCCGAGCACTTTGTATCAAGTCCTTGGGCCCTCCCATTCCTGCATTTCCGCAGTACCTTTGAAATCTGCAAACGCAGGCCCTGATTGTAGCAACCGGTCCAACCTGATCCATTTCCTTTATGTCCTTCCATCAGACCATTTGGCATTTTCCTGTGTGTTTCAAACAAACTTGCAAAACAGCATACAAAGCGCAAGATTTCATGTTTTTGTTGGGTCAGTGAGGATTTCAGTTTCCCCATAAAGGGAATTACTGAATTGCAGCCCTATCTTCAAATCAGACATTTATTTTTCTTTCCAATTGTTCGTTTTTCTTTAACGTACAACAGGCTAGTTTTTTTTTTCCCCAGGATTTTTTAAATGCAGTAAAAGACACACAAGATAAACTTTACCACCTTAACTATTTTTAACGCACAGCTCCATGGCATCGAGCCCATTCACGCTGCTGTGCAACCATCCCTACCATCCGTCTCCAGAACTTCCCATCTTTCGAAACAGAAACTCTGTCCCCATGAAACATTACATCCCCAGCCCCTGGCTCCCACCACCCGCTTCCCATCCCTACGGATTTTCCTTTGTTTCTCTTAAAGTGGATTCATTTTCTCTTGCACAATGTGCGTTTTGTAGCTCATCTTATTTCCTCTTTCTCTTTGGCTGCTTGGAAGCTCACAGCTGAAATCTGTAGATCGAAATTCATCGGTACAGATTTCTTTTAGGAATATACACATCTAAGTTCTGGTTATCGACTGGCTTTGGCTCCCTATTCTATTTATGGCTTCTCTAAGCATTTTTTAAAAATCTGCCCCTGTGATTCTGACTCCTGTAGGGACCTCGGGTGAGTGGAATTTATAACCGGTGTGCCCTCTAAGTCTGGCTTATGTCACTCCGCATGCAATCCTCAGGGTTCATCCAGGTTGGAGTATGTGTTGGGAAAACTCCTGTAATTCCTGGGTCACTGTCTGGAGTCAGGTGGGCGGGAGCCGGCAGCCCCAGGGGTCTCTGTCCTCCCAGCACGTGCTGGAGGAGGTGAGCCCCGTGCTCCCACCTGGGGCATCCAAGGGACCTGGAAGGTTTTGGGCTTTGCTGCAAATTGGGAGACAATGAGAAGAGTCTCCTGCAACAACGCATTCTGGGGAAATGCATGTGCGATCTTTGCACTGGTCAGGTTAGGAATCCTATAAACCCCCAGCTCTGCCGAGAAGCCCCGAGATCCACGTCCGAAGTCCCTGCTGCAACGTCCAGCCTTTCCCAAACCGTGTGCTCAAACAAACAGTTGCAGGTTTTTGGTTTGGTTTTGGGTTTTGGTTTTTTCTGTTTTTGTTTTGTTTGGGGGGGTTTTGTTTTGTTTTGTTTTTTTGTTTTTTGTTTTTTTTTAGTAATTTCCCTGCAACATCTACGTGCTCATGACGGTTCCTGAAACACGTTTCAGGAAACAGGGCTGTTGAAGGGTTCACTGTAGCAAAATGATCACAGTGCATTGTGTAGGGTCCTACATCAGTGGCAGAAGCATGCATGTGTTACCTCCCTGGCTCCACGAGCACCGTGTGATGTGAAATCAGCTTCGGTCAGGAGTTTAATCGTTTCCCCCCCAGATTCAGAGGGTCTGGAAGCTGGGAATGGGACCTCATTTGGGGAACAGGTCTCTAGCAATGCAATTAAGTGCATGTCCACTTGCTGGGAGCACTGGCTCAGCAGGTGTCTGGTAAATGGGGATTTTGTTCATCTTTTATTTAAACTCAACTTAGTTAACCTATAGTGTATTATCAGTTTCAGGGGTAGCATTTAGAGATTCGTTGCATACCCCCCCCCCGGGTGCTCATGACATCACGTGCCCTCCTTCATGCCCGTCCCCCGGTTACCCCATCTGGAATGTTAATCGCCTTGTTCCTATCTTGTGTGTCTTACCAATTTTTCTACATCTGCTTCAACTATTGATGACAAAGTGTGCGAGAACCTCTCGCCAAGACGGCAGATTTGGGAATCTCTTTTTTCTTGGTTTTGCAAAGGTCCCTGCTTTATGTAATTGAGGTTTACATGCCCACGTACTGCATTCGTCTGCCCCAAATTCAAATCTGTATCATTACATTTTGAGTTCCCGTTTGTCTTCGTATCCGTCTTTCTGTTTAAAAAAAAAATCTGGGGGCGCCTGGGTGGCACAGCGGTTAAGCATCTGCCTTCGGCTCAGGGCGTGATCCTAGCGTTCTGGGATCGAGCCCCACATCAGGCTCCTCCGCTATGAGCCTGCTTCTTCCTCTCCCACTCCCCCTGCTTGTGTTCCCTCTCTCGCTGGCTGTCTCTATCTCTGTCAAATAAATAAATAAAAAATCTTTAAAAAAATTTAAAAAATTTAAAAAAAATCTGTTTTGGGATGAGCCCTGTGTGTTATACACAACTGATAAATTGTTAGCACGATATCTGAGACGAATGATGGAGTCTATTTTGCTAATTGAATTTAAATTAAAAAAAGAAAAAAAAACAGACACGACAGTGGGTGTCATCGTGAAAACGATAATGGTTTTAATAAAGGTGATAGTCTACTAAAAAAAATGTGTTTTCCCAGGTTTTTCTGGTTGGTGTTTGGTTGGGATTCTTTTTTGTCTTTCGTTGTGTGTCTTTATGTTACAGGTGGGGTTGCTGTGAACGGTGCTGTGAACCTGGCTGGTAGGTTTGGTTAGGAATCCTGCCTTGAATGGAGACTTTGGTCCTTTTATACTAATTGTTTCTTTTTTTTTTTTTTCTGCAATTGTATTCTCTGCGTTTTGACGTTTCTACTTTTTTCTCATTTCTGAGCATGACGTGTTTCTATTTTTTTTCTAACGTTTTTCTGTATTTTTTTCTCGTTTCTTAGCATGTTTCGGGTTTAATGGATTCAATCCCCCTTTAAGAGTTTGGAAGTCATCCCCTCTTCCTCTCTCCACATTGAGTGGCTCTTCGAAGAACTGTCACGCTTGTACTTAATGTGACATAATACGGGTCGTGTTTTCATCGTCAGCCTCTAGAATGCTGTGTTCTGTCCTAATTTCTATGCCCCTGCTGACGTGCGGTGGGAAATCAGGTGGGAGGCGGGAGCATCACGGGGTAGCCAGGAAGATGAGTTTTTAACAGTCACATAGCTCAAGAGGTCACCTGACCTGGTCCCGGGGCGCTGCAAGATGCAGTAATTTACATCTCTCCAGTGAAGTGTATTTTCTGCTGTAGGCTAAAAAAAGTTATTAATGTAGCAAGTGCCTGCTCAGTATTTACTGAAACAAGGAGAACACTCACATCCCCACAAAAACCTGCACTCGGATGCGAGTAGCAGCTTTATGCACGATTGCCAAAGCCTGCGAGCTGCCGAGGTGTCCGTCAGCAGGTGCATGGATCGATAAGGTGTGACCCAACCAATCCAGGGAATATTGTTCTGCACTAAAAAAGCAACAGACTACCAAGCCGCGGAAAGACGTGCAGGAGGCTTGAATGCATATTGATAGGCGAGAGAAGCCAATAGGATGTCAACTTTGGGACAGTCTGGAAAAAGGGAAATTATGGAGGCAGCGGAAAGATCAGTGGTTGCCGGGGGTGAGGGAGGGCTGAGCAGTTGGGGCACAGGGGGCTTCTAGGACAAGGGAAATACTCCATGTGAGACTCTGTGATGGTGGGTCCATGTCACCGTACGTGTGTCCGAACCCATAGGATACGTAACAACCAGAGTGACCCCAGCGAAAACCAAGGGCTTTAGTGAATAACCATGTGTCCATGTAGGGTTGATGGTTATGACCAACGCGCCATCTGATGGGGACGTTGATAACGGGGAGGCTGTGCGTGTGTGGGGACAGGGAGGGGTCCATGGGAAATCTCTCTACCTGCCTTCTCCATTTGTCTGCGAGCCTGAAACCACTCTAAAAAGTAAGGTCTGAATTTTTAAAAATGATCCATGTGCATGAGTTTCCAAGTCACTCCCACGTTGGTTCTAATTTGGTAATTTGATTTCTTTACCTTTTTTGAATCAATGTGCAAATGCTTTGAATAATTTTGTTAGCCAAATGGGTATGTTCCTTAAGAATAAGTGATACCTACAAGTATATATACTATACGGACAGAAATTAATTCTATATACATATATGTGTATGTATGTAAACTATACTTACATGTATGCACACATACATACATGCAGACTAGACCTACATGTATGTACATGTAAACTATACAGACATATAAACTAGACCTACGTGTATGTACATATATGTTATACATACAGACTGTGCATACACAAAAGTACATATGTAATATACATGCATATGGAAATAAATTGTATATACATACATATAATACGCATATACAAATAAACTACACTTACATACATGTACATATAAACTTACGTGCATATTATCTAGACCTACATACATGTTCACTAGACCTACATACATGTACATATAAACTTACATGCATATTATCTAGACCTACATACATGTTCACTAGACCTACATACGTGTACATATAAACTTACATGCATATTATCTAGACCTACATACATGTTCACTAGACCTATATACGTGTACATGTAAACTATACATACATATAAAATATACATGTGTGCATATAAACTATACATATCTGTGTACGTAGAAAGTATGCCTACATATGAACTAGACCTACATATATGTACATATCTACTATACAGACAGAAGTAAACTATACATGTATATATATGTATACGTACGTTTGTGTGTGTCTGACGCACATGATACGTGATGTATGGGTCTATAACTTAATGCACAATATACTATACATTCATACACTGATGTGTGTTCACGGATACGCTGACATATATTTGTATATTTTGCATAATTAGTATATGTTACTCATATACACGACATGCAATAAAAGAATATATAATTTAAAATTGTTTCATATAGAATTTCCCATCGATTACCACCCTTCTGCAAATCTCCACATCCCTCGTTTGAGGTTCTCCCACAGAATAATTATTTTTCCTTATAAGGGAGTCTACGCTGACATGTTCGGGAACCGAGCCCCAACAACGTTGCTTTGAGGAAACACAGAGTCCTCGGAAGGACATTTTTCTCACCGGCCCCTGTTGTTCAATGTCAGACCTTACTGGGATGAACTGGGTTACGGCTACACAGGACTTTCTGCGGTAATGGGAATGTCTTCTTTTTTTGTTTCTTCTGCCAATAAATAGGGAATGTATTAAATATGCACAACCCAACATGGCGGCCATTCGCCACCACGAGTAGCTCTCCGGTATTCGATCTGTGGCCTCTGACCACGTGCAGCTGAATTTTTAATGCCATTTCATTGCAATTCATTGTAATTTAATATAAACCACCATCTGCTACACTGGGAAACGGGAACGTGCACACTCAAAAGGTACACTATTAACCAGTTGCATGTGGATGTTTCTTCTTTGTGACAAGTCACGATCCCATGTGTTACTTTTTCTTCCCGTGCTCACGCAAAAGGGCAAGAACGTTACCAACATTTTGCAAAAGGGGCCCCAGGCTCAGAGAGGTGACGGGATTGTACAGAGCCCCACAGCATCGGAGAACACGGTTTGGGGTTGTTTCCAAGCGAGGTACGTGTGAGCTGGGGATTCCTGCTGGTGGGACGTCCCTTTCGGCAAGTCTGGTCTGAGCCACAAACCAACGGTGTCCCCGTGGAACAGCGGCACACCCCCGTGAGGTCTCGTTTTCCAGAAGATGAACTTCCGCCAAGAGGACGCGACCGGGCACCCAGAGCAAAGCGCGGTGGTGAGCCCTGCCCCGAGAAAATCATTCCACGATTAAGACCAGGCACGCGCGGGGATTCACGTGGCTCACCTGAATGTCTTACCGATGAAGCAGCAGGGTGATCCTGAAAACTTAGCAGGGAAGAGGAGGGAGATTGGAGACATCAATCAGGAATTGACGCTTCTCTCCCAAATCAAATGATAACAACAGAAGAACGTTTTACAGGGGCGCCTGGGTGGCACAGCGGTTAAGCGTCTGCCTTCGGCTCAGCGCGTGATCCCGGTGATCTGGGATCGAGCCCCACATCAGTCTCTTCTGCTATGAGCCTGCTTCTTCCTCTCCCACTCCCCCTGCTTGTGTTCCCTCTCTCGCTGGCTGTCTCTATCTCTGTCAAATAAATAAATAAAATCTTTAAAAAAAAAAAAAAAGAAGAAGAAGAACGTTTTACAGCACCGAGTGCACACTCTAGACGGTGACACAACTGTCTGCAACGCATTTGCTTTCTCCTTCCTTACTACGAAGCTGATTCGGTTTAAGAGGCCAGCTCCATCCCAGGAGCAGACACACACACCTTTGTGCTTATGCTCTTCCTTTCTGTTAACAATTGTATCTGGAGGGCGTGATGTGTGGAGCTGCAGCAGCGACTTTGTGACTGTGAGGCCACAGACTGGCATTCCCTGTGTGACTTCAGTTCTTTACGTGGATGGACTGTATGAACTTCCCACACCTGCATCACTGCATGTCCTGAGCGTTGGCAGGAGAAGGATGCATGAGCCTCAGGCGTCCCCGATTCCTCCCGACCATGCATGTTGATGGGACAACACATCCGTGGTCACTGGAGACGTGTTCCTCATCCAAGTCCAGCAGATGCCTGGGAAGGAGTCTGCCTCAGCCCAGCGTGGGCATTTCCCACTGCACTTTTGGCACCTCGATGCCTATCTGGGGTGAGGTCCGTGCACACCTGGGACCACTCTGAAGCTTCCAACCCAAAACCTCCCGGGAAACAAAGCATGTCTCCGGCATGCACTACTTCCCACGCAAGGCACCACGAGGTGGTATAAACATCCCAAGTGATTTCTCTCTGGCCAGAAGACGGGATTGGGGGTCTTCTATTACGTAGCCCATAAATTACCCTCTCACAGGCTTCTGCCGGTGCTGAAAGCGTGCGTGCATTCTTTTCCGGGCCAGCGCCTCTCATCGTCCCGGTTTCTGCAGCGTGGAATCTCCTTGCAATCACTCATCGGCCCCTACCCACTTAAGCAGAGCCTTGCAAACCCTTTCATGTTGCAGAGCATCTGCTCATTGAACGTCGCAACGCGGCTGCGTCTCCGGCGAGCCTTTCGATTGCTGCCATTTCCCCCCGCGCCGCGGACTTCCTCCCGCTCCCAGAACATGTGTTTATAATCACTTAGAGCTCACGTTCTGTGCCAGCGGCCCCACCGTCTCTCCCACCTGAGCTCTTGTGCTAAATGTTCTGTCATATCATTGACACCGGATTTTCAATCGCATTTTTTCTTTCCTCCTCGAGAATTCTTGGCTGCGTTATTATCCCTCTGTCTCTCCACCTCTCTTTTTTTCTTTCCCTCCTTGTACATTATGCCCTTTGTCTGATGCGTGTTGGAAAGTCAGACCTGTTCGCAAGAATTCCGTTGTACAAAGACGCAGACAGAAATAATAAAAGATGATGGTTGCTTGCTGAACGGGGGAGGAAAAAAATGTCGAGAAGAGTTTTCAAAGATTGAGACGTGTCGTTGCTCATTTTAAAAATGCAGCTGTTTTGTATTGGTCTGTTTAAAACCGTCGTGTTCTCATAAGTGCATTTAAATATTTGATAAATTTGTGTTTTGAACTTTTCAGACTACCTTTCTGCTCACTGGGATTGGTTTTTTGTTCTTTTTTTTTTTTTTTTCTTTTTTCCTCTGTGTCTCGTGTATCCACTTCTCTCCGACCGTCAGTCAATAGCTTTTGGAATCTGTAATTAATGAATGTGAGGTCAATTACCCTGTTTGCCCAGAATGGTTTCCCTCCTGTGAGCTCCTTGCATCGAATCAAAACGCCAGATCTCAAGGTCTGTGTGGCATTCACTCATCTTTATTACACGGCTTCTCACTGTTCTGTGTGGGCTCTGTTTTCCTGGGATACGCTGTGAAATTATCTCATTCAGACCTGCACCCAGACCCGCACAAAACACACGATTCAACGTACCCTACGGGACATACACCGTCTTCCTTGAGATGTGAGGAAAATCCGATAATGGGCTTATCCAAAAACATCTCCCAGGGAGGACAAGATTTCGAGGAACGTGATTATTGTCGGTTAAGCGGGAGGAAACATGACAGACACAAGGAGAGCAGATGCGTCCAAGGCAAGGGCGTTGCTGGTTTGGGAAGATGGTAGTGGGAATTTGGAAAGACCCTTACCTGTGCGGTAACCCTCCAGCCTGGGTTGTGCTCTGTTCTGGGGTAAATGCTGTCCACCCAAAATTCATGTCCTTCTCAAACTTGTAAGTGGGGCCTTATTTGGAAGCAGGGTCTCTGCAGATGTGAGTAAGAGAAGGATCCGAGATGAGCTCATCCTGGATCAGGGAGGCCCTAAATCCAAGGACAGATGTCCTTGTAAGAGACAGAGGAGGAGACACACACAGAGGAGAAGCCACGTGAGGACAGAGGCAGAGATGGGAGGGACGTGGCCACCAGCCCAGGGATGCCTGGAGCCCCGGAAGCTGGAAGAGGCAGGAAGGACCCTCCCCTGGAGCCTCTGGAGGGAGCACGGCTCTGCCCCATGTGGATCTCAGCAGCCCTGCCCCACCTGGATCTCAGGGGTCCTGCCCCACCTGGATCTCAGACTCTGGTCTGCAGAGCTGGGGGACCATGAATTCCTATTGTTCCATCCCCTCCCCCATTCTGTGCTCCTTTGTTACCGCGGCCCCAGGACACTCATACCTTGGGTGCCATTTGGCCACCACTCAAAGGAGTCCCCGTCGGGGTGACACATCCACCCCACCCTCATTGTCTGTGAATATATGAGTCTCGAGTGTGTTCTCTTCACCGTGGCAGGTGAAACAGAGGGATTCACCTCCCTCATTAACAGGTGACTACTTCTTGCATCTGGTGAGAAGCAGACAGAGAGCCAGCGCCCCAGGCAGCGCGGACATGGGGACCTCTCCCAGGAGTGAGTGCAGATGGAGAATGCTGAGGACAGGCCAGGCGGGGAAGCCCGGACAAGTGACACTTCACGGTAACAAGGACTCTCATACTGATGAAATGACATTTGGGGAAGGGTCTGACCTCAGTAGTGTCAGATGGGAGCCCCGGAAGGAGGAAGAACAGCCCTCGGGGGTTTATTTTTTATTTTTTACTTTTTTCTGGAGTAACCAGAGCTTTACTCCATTCCTGCGACCTGTCCAGAGTCGGCAAAGGGACAGAGTCAGAAAGCAGATTAGTGATCACCAGGGTCTGAGGTGGGGGGACAGGAGAGCATCTCCTCATGTGGATGGGGGCTTCCTTGGGATACTAGGAATGTTCTGGAATGGAATAGAGGTGGGGGGCACAAAAGGGTGAAAACATGCTGAATGCCAGTGACTTGATTACTTTAAAATGCTCAAAATGTTGACTTTAGGTCCTGTATGTTTTAGCACCTTTAAAATGCTTAAAATGTTGAATTTTAGGTCCTGTATGTTTTAGCACCTTTAGAATGGTTAAAATGTTGATTTTCAGGTCATGTATGTTTTAGAACCTTTAAAATGCTGAAAATGTTGAACTTTAGGTCCTGCATGTTTTAGCTCCTTTAAAATCCGTAAAATGTTGAACTTTAGGTCCTGTATGTTTTAGCGCCTTTAAAATGCTGAAAATGTTGAATTTCAGGTCCTGTGTGTTTTAGCGCCTTTAAAATGCTGAAAATGTTGAATTTCAGGTCCGTATATTTTAGCATCTTTAAAATGCTTAAAATGTTGAACTTTAGGTCCTATATGTTTTAGCGCCTTTAAAATGCTGAAAATGTTGAATTTTAGCTCCGTATGTTTTAGCGTCTTTAAAATGCATAAAGTATCGACTTTCAGGTCCATAAAATGTTGCGTTTCAGGTCCTGTATGTTTTCACATCACAGAAGAAGAGAGGAAGCCATGACGGTTTAGAAAAGCTGACCGAATCCGCTATGCGTTCTGTGCGTCTGCTTTCGGGAGCCGGGATCTTCTGACGTCGGAAGCACAGGCTGCCGTTCTTGGTCTCCGACCTGGCATTCCGGCTTTTCCTCCTCTTTCCAAAACCCAGAATACGAGCCCGAACCAGCCACAATTGCCTCTTATAAAGTGTGGTCAATTTAATACGTTTGGACTTCCATGTTTATTTACCTATTTTCATGCCCAGAATGATTTATGTGGCCCGTGCGTGGACACTTTCAAAAGGACGCCGGCGTTGGAGTCCTTTGTGCTGACGTTTTGTTATAATTTGGGGCAAGAGCTCGCCGAGGGGGGTCGGCGGCCTCCGTAGACCCTCTCACCTGAAACACATCTTATTTATACTTGCCTTTAACGTCTCAAGTGTGTGGTTTCCTGTAAGGACGCACCGGCCACGTAATAACGAAATGAAATGAAGTGCAGCTCTGTAATCACGCACTGGAATGCCGATTTTCATTTCTGCCCAATTAGGAGTCAGAGAAGTTCTGGGGGAGGGGGTGGCACCCCCCAACCCCACCCGCCCGCCGGCATTCCTTGCTGGGCCGTTGAATGGCTCCTGAGCAATCCGAGTTCACTAAAGGTGGAAACGAAAAACAGCGGGAACTCATGGATAACCAAGTGCATCTGGCCGGGATGACGGCAGGCTCCCCGGGCACTTTGCAAATCGCGCCGTCTTGCCCCAGCATTTTGCAAAACGCTCGGGCCACGCGCTGCTTGTCTCCCCCTTGCCGTTTTCCTTGGGCTTGGCCGCACAAAACGGCATTTGTCAGAAGCTCCAAGGGTGACATTTAAGCCGCCGTCCTGTCCCATCCGTGGGAAAGACGCCAATCTGGAAGCCAGCATTTCCTCCGTCGCTCTTTGTCCCAAAACACTAGTGTGTTAAGAATTTATACCCGCGTGCTGAGTCAGGCTTGGCGGGCTCCTGGCTGCCGTGTGGGACGTTGAGCATCGACCCATAAAATCTGTCTTTGTCTCTGGGGTTGAGGGGGTCCTTCTTCATACTCCAGAGACATTGTTATCCGTGTACAAAGCAAATACGTCATAGCCTGGGGTGACTCGAGCCCCAGCCTGAAACATTGGCCAACACTTGCCAGGCAATCAGTATGTCTCTAGTTAGAGTGAGTTCCTACTTTAAAGGACTCTGTCCTTTTCCTTTTTAAAGTGTGGTCTGCTCATCACAGGCACTAACCAGCTCTGGGGCTGCTTCTGCAACGTGCAGAAAAGGAAAGCCCGTGGAAATCACGCACCACTTGCCTGCTGAAATCTCCCTGTCCCCCAACCTGGGGCTTCGGTTCAGGGGCAGAGGGGACCCAAAGCATGCTGTGCCCCCAGGGATGGAACTCAGGACCAGGGGCGACGGCAACATGCAGGAGTATGAACTCAGCCTGGTTTCTGTGGGATGATCAATGTGAGTCAGGAGGGGTTGGGTGAGCGGGGTTTTGCAGGGTGAATAGGAGTTTCCCAGGCAGCCTTGGGAAGGAGAGTTCACATGGAGGGGGCAGCACTTGCAAATGCCCTAAAAGTGTGGATGTGGGGACCTCTAATGGAACTAATGGAGGGGATGCTAACAGCAGACATGCTGATGGTACTGGGGGGGGAGAGAAGATCTTGGGCAAAACGCAAGAGATTTGGTGACGTCAGAATCAAAAGGACACGTTTCCATTTCTCTTCACAAAGCTGGTGCCCCAGGAGCTCGGGTGCGTTTTCTTATGGTTGTTGCTGTTTTTGTTAGTCCTTGGGGGCAGGACACGGATGATAAGATATCCCTGCTCTCCCCCACCTCCAGCCCAGCACGTCCCCCACCCACCAAAGGGACCCCTACCGTCCATTCCCCTCTCCTTCCTTCCCTCTGTCTCTTTTCACAATGTTGCACGGATGTTATTGTATCAACTTATTTTCAAAAGGTTGCTGTTTCGGAACACGGCTGCACGCGCACTTTTGTGCTTGGTTCCTGATGGGCTCGTGCGGACCGCAACGAGGTGCTCTTTTCCGAGCACTCGATTCGCGAAGGTGAAGGGGAAAAAAGAAAAAAAAAAAAGGAAGCAAGAAGGAATTCTGGCACTCGCGAATGTTGGAGGAGCTGGCGGGAACGGGCTCTCCTGCACATTACGGGGAGGAGCGCGTGGGGCTGCCACCATTTGGGGAAAGCACCTGGTCTCCCATTGCGGGGCGGGTGGAGACGGAGAGCATCCTTCCCAGGCCTGCAATTGTGGTCCAGGTGCGCCCCCGGGAGAACTCCGGCCTTGCCCGTAAGTCAACCTAGCCCACGCTGGCCAGCTCACTAGGTGGTTTCGGGGACGGCCTTATGTCATTTCCTGCATTCCACGCCTTTCTTGCCAACTGGAGTGTGGCCTCACGCTTGGGCTTTTCCCCAAGAGTTTTAAATTCTTTATGGAGGGCTTGTAAATGTTTTATTTAATTGCCCTAAACTAGGAGAATACCATAAAAGTGAACTAGGAGGGATTTGAGGGCATCGTAGGGTTCTGGGGCCGACGGGAAGGTTTATGGGGTTTATGGGGTCCAGCTCCTTCCCACAGAGGGGTCAAGCCGTCCCAGATGAGGCTTGACAGTCGGGGGAATGACTTGTGCATCACGGGGATGTTTTCCCTTCGGTTGGGCACTCTTGGTGACGTTGGGGGCGTGGGCCGCGTCTGCAGAGAGCGCCCCATGCAATGATGCTCTCTCCTACATTCTTTGCTCTCTTAACCCCATATTCTTTTCCTTAAGCTCACTCCCTCCCCCGCCCCATCCTCGGTTTTATTGAGCTATATTTGATGAATAGTGTTTTGTACTTTTAAGCAGTCAGAACGGCTCAAATCAAGAAGACGGGAAACCACAGGTGTGGGCGAGGATGCGGGCAACAGGGAGCTCTTGGGCACTGATGGCGGGAACAGGAAGGAGAGTCTTCAAATAGTTACAAACAGACCCGTAGAAAAACGTGCATCCGACTGGCAGCTCCTGGGGCTTTTTTCATGTGCATCAAGTTTATCCATTGGCCTGTGCTCTGAGCCGCGGACGCTGTTCTCGGTTTGCTGTTCATCTGTGAACGGAGGGCTGGTTACACCAACGCCCGCCGACCCCCGGCCAGAAATGCCTCATGTTTACAGATGTTCAGAAATTCACTGCAATGGTGCAGAATGGGTTCCAAGCATTTTCTCCAACACGTGCCCCACTTTTCTTTAAGCTCTGCGATGTGTGTTTTTGACGGTGCGTTTTTGTGGTTCTTGAGCAATACGGAACTCAACGGTCTGTGGGTGTCGGCCACGGTCGCAGCCCGTGTCCCGCACTCCCGTCCATGACCCCAGCCAATGAAGGGTAAACCCACGAAACGTCACATTCAGCGTTTTAAGCTTTTTGAAGTGCAGCAGTCAGGGGCATTGAGCACCTTTGGCGTGGCCGGTGCAAACAGCATCTCTCTGGTTTCAGAACATTCTCATGCATCCGTAAGGCGATCGCCATCCCTATTACCCGTCACCCCGACCACAGAGGGTGACCAGTAATCTGCTTTCCGTGATGGTCGATTTGCGTGGTCTGCATATTTCCCATTAACGGAATCATAGTATCTGTCCTTGTATGTCTGCCTCTGCTACGAGCATTGTGTCCTCAAGGTCCCCGCACGGGGCAGCAGGCATCAGAGCTCCGTTCCTGTTCATGGCCGAGTCCTATTCCATCCACGCATGGGCCCCGTTGTCTGACGATCAGATCTGAGTCGTTTCCACCGTTGTGAACATGTGTGTCCAAGTATGTGTTTGAACACCGGCTTTCAGTTCTTCTGCGTGCACACCTAGACGTGCAAATGCTAGGTTATGGGGTCCCTCTGCGCATAACCTTTGTGGGACGGCCCACACAGACCCTTTAAGAGAAAGGAGCTCCCCTGGGAAGGAATCACGATGGCGTTGGTTTGCACAACATTGTGAAAGCACTAAATGCCCCCAGAATGATACTTTAAAATGGCTCGTTTTATGTTCTATAAATTTAACCTCAAGCTTTTTTTTTTTTTTTTTTAAAGAAGAGGAGAAAGGCACGCCCTCTGGATCTCGTTATCATGTCCCAGAGCTGTCCCCCAGGAAAGGCACGGGGCAGACACAGAAGGGAAGGCAGGAGGTCCCCTGATGTGCAGGCCTCGGGATGGAGGTTGGCGGTGCGCCCTCCTACCTCGCGCTGTCCCCACGGCACACTCTTCGAGCCCCCCTGGGCCCCCGTATGGGCACGTGCGAGTCTCTGGATCCTGCTGAGAATCGGGGTTTTCGGTTTGCCATGTGCGCCACCCGGGCAGTGGGCAAGGGGGTGGCGGGTTTCCTGCCGCCCTCTCTTTTGCGAGGTCTCTGCAAGGCGCGCTGCGGGGGGGGGGGGGGGGGGGGGGCTGGGCAGCAGGGGTGGGTGCTGCGCGGGAGGGGGAGCGAGGAATCAGCTATTCCTGTTTTCTTGTAATCCCTGCTCTAAGCACATTTAATGGCCCTGTTATTGCCGAGCAAAATTAAGTCCTTATGAACCAACTTACAGACTGCCTTTGTGGGTCCCGGTTTTCAATAATAAGAAAAAGGGTTTGGGTCGCGTTGGACCATCTGGTGCTGATTAGCACGTTGCCTGCGCGGGGCTGCCTCTCCGAGCTCGGGGTTCTGTTTTCATTAAACGCCTGGTCTAGTGGGGCTGTTGTATTTTTTTCCCCCAAACCTTCAAGCCAAATGGAGAACTCCAATCGCAAATAACCTTTAAGAGGAGGCCGGAGACCTGGACTTTCCAAATTCCCGTCCCGAACGATCACGTTCCGGTTCGCGTAGGCACAGTCGCTTGTGTTGTGGGATGGAGGGTAGAGGTGAGGCCGTATTTCGGTGCTGACGCTGGCAGGTGCAATCCAACGGGCCGCTGGCACGGAGCTGACTGGTAGCAGGTATATGTGCGTGTGCGTGAGCGTTGGGGAGGAGGTCCCCAAACCCAGGGGGTGTCAGAAGAGAAGACATTCGTTGGTGGAAGGCTCCAGCCGCTAAAAATTGGCACTCATCTCGCGTGCACGCACAACGCTCCGCGTGCGCGCACAAGGCCCCGCGTGCGCGCGTGCACAGAGCCCCCAGAGTACCATACGCAGCTTGTACTTGTTTACCGATGAACAAAATGTGGACCCAGGGGTTTGCAGCTGTGAGCTGGCGTGAAGAAGGCCTCTTGCTTCGTCCTGCGGCGTGAGAGGGGGCATGATGCTTTGAGCCCGAAATTGCATGCGTCTGGCACGGCTCCAAGGCCTGGGGCTCCGTTTGGTCACGGGTGGACGGACTTCCCCCCCAGTGCTGCAGCCCTCCGTCGGAAACGGAAGGGCAGAACCTTACGTGGTTGCAAAGTGCCCTAAAAAAGCCACATGAACGGCCACACAGTCGAGATACTGTTTCTCTCCATCAGGGAATCTGAGAGTCGGACAGTTTGGCACCTAACAGGGTGGAGAAGGGAGAGTGGTTCTGGCGGGGACGCACAGAGCCCAGGCCCGCCCATCCCTGAGGAAGATCGGAGATGCATGTCTGCAGGCCCAGAGGTTTGTCTGATGTAGGGAGTGGCGCCAGGCCGTGCGGGGGAGTGTGGGGAGATCCGGCGGGGACAGGAAACACAGCAGGAAAATACATGTTTGCAGGCAGGTACCCGCCGGCCCATGGCGGACAGTGTATGGACACGCGATGGAACCACCACCCTCCCGGGCCAGGGGCCTACCTGATTTCTGTCCGCGCGCAGGGATCCATCCTGGAAATAAGGCCTGGTATATTGGATGCTCAAGGACAGCGTCTTCGGCCGCTATTACCAAACACACGAGTGTCCCCGGTCAGGTGCCAGGCACGGGGTCCTCTGTCGCAGGGATGGGGGATCTGAGATGTGAGTGGCTTGGACACAGGATTGGAGCCCGGACAGCCTGTCCTGCAAGCTGGTATTTGCACCGGGCTTCTCTGCAGCCCCAGGCCAAGCGCAGCCCTGCCTGGGGGGCTGGTCTGTGCCCCCGCTGTAGGGCTGAGAAGTGAAGATATCTGGATCCTTCTAGAAAAGGCAAGGCAGTGCCTGCAGATGGGATCCACCAGCCTGTGCGTGGCCCTCAGGGATGGGGAGGCATTTGGCCATGTTCTTGTTAGAGAACTGTGTTCTTCCTGACTGCCCCACTGCATCCTCCCTCCTTCCCTTACTTGCTGTACTCACTGCTTTCTAGAACATTCCAGGACCTGTTCATCCCTGTGCACTCAGCCCCGTGCTGCCCCAGCGTGGGGTCCCCCGGTCCATGCCACCTGCCCCTGTGTGCCGTGCTTCCTCCCCATTGACCCTCATGCCTATGCCCGCAGTCGGCCCCAGGGCGCTGTGCCGGGAGCACAAGACAGCACGGAATAACCAGACAACTGCTCCGGTTGTGAAAGGAAGCAAACCTGTAGGAAACACCAGGACGAGAGGAAACACACACGCACACAGTCGAAGCAGATCTATCAGCCAAACGAGACCTGGGTACTCCGGAAGTCCGACAAGAGGAGGGAAGTCTATCCCATGTGATCTTGGGGATGGACTTATGTAAGGCAAGCGTCTCTCTGAGAGAGCTGACTCCCATCTGCATCCCGGGGGACATGGTTTGCAGACCCACCTGCAGCCTCCACCCCATAGACCTTGAGGCCCTGGGCTTGGGGAACTGGAGGGGTCTGACCTCACCTTTTGCCAGTGTGTGGTTTGCTGACGATTGCAATTGCCCTGTGGCTGTTTTCAAATCCCTTTTCAAAATCGGCAAGTAATTTACACCGGGGATGGAAGAATTTGCATTAAATTGTTGGATGCATTGGGTGGTGACATTAGAGGGCCCAGCAACACGGCCGCACGTCCCCATGGAGAGAAAGGAAGGGACGTGACAGTGTTCTCCAGGAGCAGCCCCACTGTCCAGCTCTCCCACTGTCCTCCCTCGTGTTCCTGGACAGGCTGTGATGTGGTCAGTCCAAGAACGTGGTCGTGTCTGGGGTTCTCACCATCTATTCGCAGACACTGTGGTTTTACAGACGGACACGCCAGGGAACGAAGTGTCCCGGTGCAGGGCAGCCGTGAGGTCCCCTTTACGGTGGCGGTCAGGTGCCCCCGTTGTGCAGAGTCTGGGGCACAAGGAAACGTCGCCTCCACTCAAAGCCCACTTTCATGGAGGAGAGGATGTCTGTCCCCTTCCTGGAAGACACCCTGTGCCCAGCATCGTGCCCAGAACATGGTGCACGTTTCACCAACGTCCTCCCGGTTCCGTGGACTGTGGAATCCATACAAAGACCTTCTCCCAGCTGAGTGAGGTTCAAGGTGAGCTTTTGAGGGATGCAGCCCCTACGTCCATGACAGCAACGGGTGTACCCGCGTCGTGTTTCGTTGAGGGCCCCGCAGCCAAGCCCATGCGGACGCCCCCTTGACTTCCTTGCCTGGGTTGGAAGCCATTCCCCGCGCGTCCGTGCGTCCATGACTTCCAGCCGACCGCTCTCCGTCTTTCCGCGCAGGAAGTGTGTCCTCGTGCGCAATTACTCCTGTCGCCGGGGTCTCATCTGAGCCTCTCGTATGCTAAGTGCCTGTCCTCCCGCGTGATGGAGAAGTCAGCGCGGGCGCCGGTTAATAAATGGAGACGCTATTTGCACTAAATCATACCGTGGGGAGCACTTGCCGTCGCTAAGTGCATGCAGGCGTTTTAAGATGCACGGGTCGTTTCGCAGACCTCACTTGCCATGGGCGCTTTTCCCCGTAGACCGCTCAAGTGCTGAATAAATAAGACACTTTTTCCGCGGCACCGGTGACCCGGCGCGTCTGTGTCATCCCGGCTGCGCGGGCGAGACGGTGAACACCCTTCGGAGAGGCCGGCATACGCATGCAGATGCGGGAGCGCGCGGGAGCGCACGGGAGCGCACTCTCACCCTGGCAAGCGCGTACCCTGACAGCTCGTATGTTTACCGACACACACATCTGCTTTTCCATGGTAATAGAAGTCCTTGTGCGACTTCCCGCTTTGGTGTTGAATATTAACGGATCAGAACCCAGGCGTCGGAGGAGCCGGCTGCGGGCACGGTGACTTGCTGCCGTTGACTGTTTGCGCGGACTCCCACGGCTCCGGGAGACGGGAGCGAGTGCGCCCCTGTGGGGTCATCGAGGTCCCCGGGACATGCAAAGGCGTGCAGTATAGGAGGTCGATGGCCCTAAACTTGGAAAGAGCGTGCTGGGTGTTTCCCTTACTCGTTTTCATCTGAAGGCGGTTTGCAGGTGCAAATGGAAATACTTTAAAAGACACAGAAGAGGGGGCGCTTGGGTGGCTTGGTCCGTTGAGCGTCTGCCTTTGGCTCAGGCCATGATCCCGGGGTCCTGGGATCCAGTCCTGGGTTGGGGAGCCTGCTTCTCCCTCTCCCTCTGCTGCTCCCTCCCACTCCGTGCTATCTCTCAAATAAAATAAATAAAATCTTTAAACACGCACAGACACATGCGCTTGTGATAAGAAACCCCTCAATTTCTCTGTCCTACCTTAGCCCTCTCCGTGTTTTTGGTTCTTGTGGTTCCCTCTCCGACGGCGTAGCCGGTAGCCGTGATGCCCGCGTCTATCCTTGGACATTGTCTATTGTCTTTTTGAGTGAAAGGATCACGCAACACCCCCTTCTCTTCCCTCTGCGTTCCCCAAAATTTGCATCGCTTAGGTGATGTGGCAATGAAAGAGGAAACATGCATTTCGTGCTCCTTTTTGGTTCCTGGAGCAGAACCCCCCTTGGGAAGTCCTCAGGGTCGGGGGGTCGGAGGAGCAACTGGGGTTGTTCCTAACACGGTGCTTTCAAGCACACCTGAGCTGGTGTTAACGAGGTCACACCTGGAAAATGGGGGCTCCTTACCTGAGGACCCAACAGGTGCCTACAGGGGTGGAACTTTTCAGCCCCATCCTGACCCACCAGGAGCGAGTGGACTGTTCGCCTGAAAAATCCCCAACGGCCACGTTAATCAATCACGCTCTGCAGCGAGGTCTCCCTAAAAACTTGAAGCAGGGGGTCTGGAGAGTTGCCAGGCTGGTGAAGTCAAGGAGGCGTTGGAAGGGTGACGAGCCCGCAGAGGACACGGAGGGTCCACGTGCCCCCAGAGCGCATCGCTTCCGTGTGGCCCTTCCTCGGTTATAACCTTTAGAGTAAGCAGGTGACCGTCCCTAAAGTGTTGTCCTGAGTTCTGTGCGTCATTCCGGCGAGTGGTGGAGCCTGGGGAGTGGGAAGCCTCGACTGGCAGCCGGTCCGTCCACAGCACAGGGGTCGGGCGGGGCCCTCGACCGGCCGCTGACATTGGAGGGCGGGGCCATCTCGCGCCACTGAGCCCTCCGTCTGTGGTGCTCACGCAGAGACTTGCCCCGCTGGGTTCCTAGCGATCACTCACGGTGAGGGTTTAGATTTCAAATTGTGTGTGTGTGTGTGTGTGTGTGTGTGTGTCAAGGTCACTAGGCTGGGGGTACCCAGATACCTGTTTCCACATTATTTCTGGGTGTGCCTCTGAGGGTGCATCCCATATGATTAGCATCTGAACTGGGGCACTGAATAAAGCAGACTGTGCTCTCTGGTGAGCCTCGTCTAATCAATTGAAGGAATGCATGCCACGGAAAGGTGGGGGATGGGAGAATTCTTAATCTCTCTCTCTCTCTCTCTCTCTCTCTCTCACTCTCTCTCTTTGGCTCTCTCTCTCTTTCTTGAGCCCTCTGTCTGTGGTGCCCACGGAAAGACTTACCCACCTGGGTTCCTAACGACATCACTCATAGGGGTTAGATTTCAGTTGTGTGTGTGTGTCAAGGTCACTAGGCTGGGGATATGCAGATACCTGTTTTCACATTATTTCTGGGTGTGCATCCCATAGAGATTAGAATCTGAACTGCGGGGCTAAATAAAGCAGACTCTTCTATCTGGTGGGCCTCGTCTAATCAGTTGAAGGTAGGGATGTCACAAAAAGGTGGGGAATGGATGAATTCTTAATCTCTCTCTCTCTTTCTTGAGCCCTCCATCTGTGGTGTTCACACGGAGACTTGCCCACCTGGGTTCCTAGCGACATCACTCATTGTGAGGGTTTAGATTTCAATTGTGTGTGTGTGTGTGTGTGTGTGTGTCAAGGTCACTGGGCTGCGGGGGCTACCCAGATATCTGGCTCCACATTATTTCTGGGTGTGCTTCGAGGGTGCATCCCAAAGAGATTAGAATCTGAACTACGGGGCTAAATAAAGCAGACTGGTCTCTCCGGTGGGCCTCGTCTAATCAGTTGAAAGTATGAATGCCACAGAAAGGTGGGGGATGGGAGAATTCTTAATCTCTCTCTCTCTCTCTCTCTCTCTCTCGCCATCTGTCTGTGGTTCTCATTGCAGAGACTTGCCCCACTGGGTTCCTAGTGACATCACTCCCTATGAGGGTTTAGATTTCAATTGTGTGTGTGTGTGTGTGTGTGTGTGTGTGTGTCAAGGTCACTGGGCTGGGGGTACCCAGATACCTGACTCCACATTATTTCTGGGTGTGCCTCTGAGGGTACGTCCCATAGAGATTAGCATCTGAACTTCTGGGCTAAATAAAGCAGACTGGTGTCTCTGGTGGGCCTCATCTAATCAGTTGAACATATGAACGCCAGGAAAAGGTGGGGGGGTGGAAGAATTCTTAATCTCTCTCTTTCTCTCTCTCTCACCTTCCGTCTGTGGTGCTCACACAGAGACTTGCCCCCGCTGGGTTCCTAGAGACATTACTCACGGTGAGGGTTAGATTTCAATTGTGTGTATGTGTGTCAAGGTCACTGGGCTGGGGGTACCCAGATACCTGTTTCCACATTATTTCTGGGTGTGCCTCTGAGGGTGCATCCCATATGATTAGCATCTGAACTGGGGCACTGAATAAAGCAGACTGAGCTCTCTGGTGGGCCTCGTTTAATCAGTTGAAGGTATGCCTAGCACGAAAATTTGGGTGTTGGGAGTATTCTTAATCTATCTCCGACTCTCTCTCTCTTTCTTGAGCCCTCCGTCTGTGGTGCTCACACAGAGACTTGCCCCGCTGGGTTCCTAGCGACATCACTACTGTGAGGGTTTAGATTTCAATTGTGTGTGTGTGTGTGTGTATGTGTGTCAAGGTCACTGGGCTGGGGGTACCCAGATACCTGTTTCCACATTATTTCTGGGTGTGCCTCTGAGGGTGTGTCCCGAAGAGATTAGCATCTGAACTGCTAGGCTAAATAAAGCAGACTGTGCTCTCTGGTGGGCCTCGTCTAATCAGTTGAAAGTATGAATGCCACAGAAAGGTGGGGGATGGGAGAATTCTTAGTCTCTCTCTCTCCCTCTCTCTCTCTCTCTCTCTCTCTCTCTCTCTCCTCTCTTGCCCTTTGTCTGTGGTTCTCACACAGAGACTCGCCCCACTGGGTTCCTAGAGACATCACTCACTGTGAATGTTTAGATTTCAAGTGTGTGTGTGTGTCAAGGTCACTGGGCTGGGGGTACCCAGATACCTGACTCCACATTATTTCTGGGCGTGCCTCTGAGGGTACGTCCCAAAAGATTAGCATCTGAACTTCTGGGCTAAATAAAGCAGACTGGGCTCTCTGGTGGGCCTCGTCTAATCAGTTGAAGATACGAACGCCGTGAAAAGGTGGGGGATGGGAGAATTCTTTCATTTCTCTCTCTCTCTCTGTCTCTCTCTCTCTTTTTTGTTCTTTCTCCCCTGCCCCTGACTGGAGCTGACAGCACTGGGTCTCCCGGGTCCCTGCCCTGTACAAAGAACGCGGATCATGGGACTTGTCAGCCTCCAAAATCACGTGAGCCAATTCCGCATAATCTCCTTCTCTCTGTGTCTCTTTCTTTATATATACGTACGTGTTCTGTGCATAAGGAATCCACACTTCCTATAGTATTCCATGCATAGACACGTGTGTGTATGCTGGTGTTATGTGTATATACACGCATGTGATGTGTATATGTGTATGCTATGTGACGTGTGTATGTGCCGTGCACACATATATATACATGCATATGTCATGTGTACAAAGAACCCACGTATTTTATTCCATTCCCTGCATAGACGTACACACATATGCATGTGTTTTTATGCACATAAACTATCCATCTATTGTATGCCATTCCGTCTGTTGGTTCTCTTCCTCCGGAAAACCCTGGCTCACACATTCACCACAGCCCACAGGTGCAATGACCCCAAATGTCCACGGACGGATGACGGACGAACACCGTGGGATCCATCCGTACCACAGGACACCACTCAGCCAGGAAAAGGAGCGACGTGGAGGAACCTTGAAACCGGGACGCTCAGGGAGAGACGTCCACCAGCAAAGGCCACGGGGTGTGCGATCCCGTCCACAGGAAAGGTCTAGAACAGGGCAATGCAACAGGACAATGCAGGGAGAGGGGATCCAGGACACTGCACAGACAGAGACAGGATCCGTGGTCGTCGGGGGCTGAGGTGGGCGACTGAGTGCTCCTGGGGCCAGGGTCTCCTTTCCAGGGGACGATGAAACATTTCCAGAAATAGCAGCGACAGTTGCACAATATTGTCGGGGCACGGAAAGCCACCGACTCGTGCATGTTGAAACCGTCAACGGTGGGCTGCATGTACCCGGCATCCCTAGAGAATAAAGGTACGCATCTGCGTGCTCACACACTGGAATCTAAGATTGCAAGGTACCCACACGCTCCAGGTCTCCCGGGAAAGCCTGGCTCCCTTACTCCCCAGAACACAGGTGTCATTCCCGCTCTGCCCGAAGCAGACCAGGGGTCACGGAGCATCCATGTGGCTGCAAATTGCACGTCTTTCCTCCTCGGGTGAGTCGAGGAACATCAGAGACTGAACTCGGTTCAAGGGACCCTCACACTGAGAGCTACAAAGACAGCGGCTCACGTGACCATTCTGCACGAGCCGTGCGTGGGGCCAAGCCCCTCCTCTGCCCTGGGCTGACCCCGGGGGCTCCCCTGCCCTCAGATGTGCTGGATGTTCCCTGAGAGCCGAGATGGAAGGGGCGGTTTCAGGTGCAAGAGCTCGTCCTTTTTTTTTTTTTTTTTTTTTTTGTTCCTTTTCCCTTTTCTTTCCTCAAACAGGCATTCTAGGCGGGGCTTGGTGTGAATAAAGGGAAGGCTTTCAAACATTTGCTCTCAGTGTTTGTGGGAAAAAAGGCTGCGGGGAGGGATTTTCCATTGATGTGGGGGCAGGCTTGGAAAGCCGTGCTCGGCGGGTCGGTGGCGTTTTGGAGAGAGGAGATGAAACGCACAGGGAGGTGGTGGTGAGGTCTCAGCTTCCAGAATGGAGTCTCTGCAGAGAAAAGAGATCTCAGCCCCCTCCCGCCCAGGAGGAGCACTTGGAAGGGAGCACTGCCTGGTACCCAATGTGCACAACCTTCTGGTCCAGAGAGCATCAGACAAGCCGTGGGGGCCGGGGGGTCGGGGGAGGCTGGTTTTTATCGTGCACCATAAGGTTGATGCTAGACAGCAGGGGAATGGGAACTTCGTAACATGGCATTCCGTTATCGTTGGTGGCTTTGGGGTTGACTCTGAGTGAGGTTCTGCGACCCCGCTTGGAACAGGTGCGATGCTGGTTCACAACTCACTTGGTGGTGTCCTTTGACCTCTTCCCCATGGACCTGAAGAGGTTGGGGGGGACTGAGCCCTCATGCCTGGCCCGGAGAGGTCACCAATGTCCACAAAGGAGCCAGAGATGCACAGATCTGGGTGACTTCATGCCACCGAACGGGACGCTTACCAATGGTTAACGTGCTACATTTTCTGTTGGTATTTTGTTTTGCCCCAAGTAGGGAAAAAAATGTTTAATGTCACAGGAAAGTCAAAGGATGTGGCAAGATTGTCACCGCTGGCCACACCCAGCGGTCATGGCTTGGACGCCGTACCGTGTTGCTCGGTACCCACTGCTCTCTCTCTCTCTTCCCTCCCCTCCGTTCGGATTGTCTGAAAATGCACGTTTTCCCCTCAAGAAGGGATTGCCGCTTGAAGCTCCCCGGTCTTGGGCGTCCTGTCCTCAAAGTGTAGCAAAATGTTCGGGAACTGTATTTGTGGGTTTTTGCGAGTGGTGTTGGGGTTTTATGGGAGGCCCACATCCTTCCTGTTACGGCGCTCATGGAATGTCTTTGGGCTACACAAGGTCGTCCTCAGCTTCTGGGTTTTTTTTTTTTAAATATGTTCATTTACTTGATATTCAAAAGTAGAACTCCGGTGCTGGGTTACTTCCAGTTGAATTTGAATTTCGCCTCAAGGCATCACGGGAGACCCAGGGCTGCTCCTGGGGCACCGCGGATGAGAATGTGCGAGAACCACAGCACTGTGCACAGGGAACACGGGAAGGGAAATGAGTGCCTTTTGCCAAACCTTCTGGATACATAAGCCTCAGGGGAGCTGACAAGTGATAGTGGGGTTCTTGCTGTTCTTCCGGGAGGCACTTTGGGGAGGGATTCATAGGGTCATGAGCCATAATGTTGGGACCCAGAGGGCTGGGACCCATAGAGTGGGGATCTGCAGAGCTGAGGTTCCTAGGGCTGAATCTCTAGGGTTGGACCCATAGCATTAGAACCCAGAAGGCTGGGACCCATAGAGTGGGGATCTACAGAGCTGAGGTTCCTAGGGCTGGAATCTCTAGGGTTGGACCCATGGAAATGGGATCCAGAGGGCTGGGACCCTCAGGCTGAGATCCTAAGAGTCTAAATACAGAATTGAAACATAAAGGTATAAGAGCCATAGTGTTGCGTCCTTAGGGCTGAGATCACACAGGGTTCGATTCATAAAGCTAGGGTACACAGGGTCAGGATGCATGGGACTAGGGTTGCAACTCATATTTGGGACACATAGGGTTGGGATTTAAAGGGTTAGATCCATAGGATTGGGGCCCATACATTTGGGTCCAGAAGGTTGGCTGATTTTCTCCACACATTCAGAATGACAGAAAGATGGGGGAATGGGATAGGCCGGTGATGGGTAGTAAGGAGGGCACGTATTGCATGGTGCACTGGGTGTTATACACAACTAATGAATCATCGAGCCTTACATCGGAAACCGGGGATGTACTGTATGGTGACTAACATAATATAATAAAAAATCATTAAAAAAATAAAAAAATAAAAATAAATAAAAATAAAAATAAAATAAATAAAGAATGACAGAAAGAGCTTCCTGGTAAAGGACGTGGTTGCCCTGTTTCCCCGGTTCTACTTTTGGACGTCTTCCCACACACTGTGGCCTCGTGCAGGGCACCTTTCCTAAATCAGCAATGACATCTTCGTTGTCCTAGCCAAAGAACCAATGTCAAGCCTTATCTTTCTTGACTTCTCCGGTTACTCATTCAACAAATATTCATCAGATGACCTTCCGTGGACCAGGCACCAATCCAAGTACTTGGGTGTACCCATGAGCACATCAAGTGTCCTTGCCGGGCTGATTGATGTCACAGCTGCATTTGTAGTAATGAGTAAGGAGATGGTATCATTTAAAGAAAATGTATTGATCCCGTTGTATGTAGCAGGCATCGTCCTACGTACTTGCATGCATCCAGGAATTAACCAACAATCCTTGCTGCGCTGACATTCTAGCCATTATGCCGGAAAGGAACACAGAGACTCTGTTTTGAGTTTTAAAGCCGTGTGATTTTATTAAAGAACATACGGTTTCCGCACAGTCCTTTCCGAGCTCCTGTACCCTCTGGGGTTGTCTTGTTGTACTTTGCTTTATACACTTTGGTTGTCTATTCCCTTGCCCTAGAACAGGAGCTCCAAGAGGACAGGGGTTGGAATCTTGGCTCCGTGCCTGGAGTATGCTTGATACACAGAAAGTGCTCAATAAATGTAAGTTGGATGGGTGGAGGATGGATGGATGGATGGATGGATGGATGGATGGATGGATGAGTGGACAGATAGGTGGGTGGATGGATGGATGGACGGATGAGTGGACAGATGGATGAGTGGGTAGGTAGATGGATGGGAAGATAAGTGGATAGGTGGATGGATAGAAGGATAGGTGGATGGATGGATGGATGGATGGATGGATGGATGGATGGATGGACAGATGGATGGGTGGGTGGATGGATGGGTGGATGGATGGATGGATGGATGGATGGATGGATGGATGGATGAGGGGACAGATGGATGGGTGGGTGGGTGAGTGGGTAGGTATACGGATGGGAAGATAAGTGGATAGCTGGATGGATGGATGGATGGATGGATGGATGAGGGGACAGATGGATGGGTGGGTGGGTGAGTGGGTAGGTATACGGATGGGAAGATAAGTGGATAGCTGGATGGATGGATGGATGGATAGATGGATGGATGGATGGATGGATGGATGAGTGGAGAGATGGATGGGTGGGTGGGTGAGTGGGTAGGTATACGGATGGGAAGATAAGTGGATAGCTGGATGGATGGATGGATGGATGGATGAGTGGACAGATGGATGGTTGGATGGATGGATGGATGGATGGATGGATGGATGGATGGATGAGTGGACAGATGGATGGATGGATGGATGGATGGATGGATGGATGGATGGATGAGTGGAGAGATGGATGGGTGGGTGGGTGAGTGGGTAGGTATATGGATGGGAAGATAAGTGGATAGGTGGATGGATGGATGGATAGATAGATGGGTTGATGGGTGGATGGATGAATGAGTGGGTAAATGGATAGCTGAATGCATAGAAGGATAGCATAGGTGGGTGGGTGGGTGGTCAGATGCGTGGAGATGAATGTGTTTCCTTGCATTTCTAGCTTCCTGGAATTGCCTACATTCCAGGACCGTGAGGAACAAATGCCTCCAGCAGTCTGGGGTCTTTGGGTCGTCAGCCCCAGCTGGCTGACACGCTCAGTTTGTGAAATTAAAGTCAGCCAACATTGTTCACGGCACGGTGCTCGTCACGAATGTGCAATCGAGCCAGTGCCGTTGCCAACATCATGGGTCTTGACCCATTTCCGTGCCTGGGGGCCCATAAGATGAGATTGCATGAATGCCCTCACATGATCGGAGGCAGAGAGGAAAAGTGTGGCTCGGGGGACAGAATCAGCTTTCCAAGTGTCCCGGAGCCTGTTCATTGATTAGGATATCCATTCGTTCATTGATTGGGACGATTCACGTTTGCAGCGCGATGTTGTATGGACCGTCCCGGCGAAAGCTTCCAAAGGAACCCTCCATGTGGCATCTCCCGTTTCCCTGTTGGCGAATTCTCCCTTCCCTTTGGGTTTCTGTGAAAGCACGGGGCTTTATCAGGGCCAATTACACGGACCAGCAGGCAATGATGTTGAGGAGGAGTCCCTGGGGGAGTCAGGGGGCGCGGGGGCCCCCGTGTCTGTCAGGGGCTTGATGAAGACAGCTTCCGCGGTTAACGAGGCAGGGAGCACAGCGTGACAACGGCGCGCTCCCAGACAGGAGGCCAGAGATCTCCTGTCTCTGAAAAGTCAAGACCAAATAAATTGACCTCCCCGTTGAAATGTTTCCAGTTGGTGCTCAGAGCGCATTTTCAACCGGGAGGATTTTTTTTTTTTTTAAGATGTCCGAGCCACCGGAGATAAGGGTTTCTTCCATCGAAATGTACCAGCCTGGCTCCTCATTACCGAGGTCCCTGTCATGTCATGTGCAGAAGACCGCGGATATGACAGAAGGGGGTCTCAGGGACTGCACCCCCCTGCCCCTTTGCCCCATCATAAACACGGATGCTGGTTCTGCAGGTGGAGCGGAGGGGGGGCACGGTCCTCAGACCCCGATGCCTTCGCCCCAACGCGCTTGGGGAGCCCGACCGGGACAGCCGGTGCGCACGTTGTCCCGGGGGACGGCGGGGGCCAGGTGGAGGTGGACTCCGCCGAGAGGCTTCCTGACATCGTTTTGTTACCCCCTCCGAGACGCGGGGAGCACGTGGCTTCCGAGCAGACCTAACGTTCGTAAATGCCAGCTTGTCAGCCTCATCAGGCGCGAGCAACTGGAGTCGAACGCGCTTTTTTGAATGCTACCCCAGAGTCAATTAAAATACAGTCAGGCTGACATCTGCAAAATACAGCGTGATCAAAGCTAAAAATGCCCATACAGCTTCTGACATAAAAACAGTGTGTTTGGCGGCAGACTGACACAGTGTAACAGGTCAGATAATTATGAGAAAATGTATGATATATCTGTTGCAATTGGTTATCTTGTTCCCATTATCACAGCCATCAAACACCCCAGCAGGCTCCCTTCTGCGGGATCTGAGAGCCGGTGACACCCTGGTGATGGTGATACAGATGGCATTTCCTCAGCGGCTGAATTAATTTGACAGTAAATAGGGGGACAGCGCTTACCGGCTTGTTTAAATATATATTTTTTAATTGCAGCGCGACGGGTTTTTTTGGGGTTTTTTTCTTTTCTTTAAAAAAAAATTTTTTTTTTTTTTTTGCACTTGTGGGACTAGGCGGGAAAGCGCGCACTGGACTTCCGAGCGGTGCACCCCTCCTCGCGTGTCGGGGGGCACGCAGGTGCGCAAGTGCGCGCGTTCGCGGGCTCGGGGGTCGTAGCATACGGTGCATGCAGACGAGACGCGCACGCGGACGTGTTGCTGTGGTTTTATCTTTTGAATGGTAATTACTCGGCGGCCCCACGTTTCCTCTCTCTCTCTCTCTCTCTCTCCAGCCCCAACGTCTGCGCGCAAACACGTGCATTAATTAGGATGATGAAGGAATGCTGCCGTCTTTGGCCTTGATGTGCGTTTTAAATTAATGAAGGTTGTGACACATGCATCTGTGGGCTCGGGGTACGGTGGGGCGAAAGCCATGGGTGTATTTTAGATGGCTGGGTCTTTCCTGCCATGCAAACATCCTAATTGGTTTAATGGATCCGCCGTTGTGCACGCTGGCTGCTTCCCCCGTCTCCAAAGCAAACTAATTACGGCTTTTTACATTAAATCCTAATAGATTTCAATTTATCTCCTCTGAATTATCACAATAATTACAGTAATAAATTCGGCACCCGGACGCCATTCATCAACACAGGGTGGGTTTGACATCATAGCCGCACGGCGTGGCATGCACTGGCTAAGTGTATGATAATTGCCGGATATGCGTGTTGGCGGGAGTGGTGCCTGAGCGTGTGCGCGTGTGTGGTGTGCACGCCTGTGTGTGGGTGTCTGCGTAAGCCAACCTGTCATTCATTCCCAAAGTCTACAGATAGCTCCCCCAGAAGAGGGTTCGAATCAAAGGTGGGAATATAGACAAATAATGGTTTTGCACAATTCCAAGTCTCCTCTTCCTTCCGCTTCCCTCCCTCCCGCCCCCGGGTGCTTTCTGCACAGGGCGAGTTCTTACCCGCACAAATATGCATCACAAATGTTCCCTTTGCTGAGCCAAGTGTGCCTTGAATTCCATTTATATTACAGGTGCCTACTATTCCATTTTAATGGCCTCCCATTATTCTCGCGGAGGAGGAAGACGCTTGCATTCAGCACCTTAATCAACTACCACCCGCTACCATCCCGGCGGCCCCGCGGATATCAGGTGCGGACACACTTCAATGGCCTGGACAGGCGTCCGGGCTTTATTTGTCACTCTGTGTCAAAGCAGAGTGTCATGTGTGGGCTCCGTATGAACTTCATGCTTGATTCTAATATAAATCATAACAGGACAGATGGTCCCCGATTTGCAGAGATTTAGACAGGCGACTTCTTCCTCTCGTCTGGTGGGTTTTTTTTTTTTTTTTTTTTTTTAAGGTAACTACACCAAACTTTCAGACTTGCTCTCAAAACTCTGGAGCTGACGGTGACAGTTCAAATGCACTCATATCATTTAAGAACTTATTTGCGCAGAAAATAGCAGAAGGGCGAAATGCAACGCAATGCTCGGATATTATTTTAGTCCGATTTTTTTTTCCCCAAATGGGAGCATTTTCGTCTTCCTTAGCTCGTTAGAATGGCAACGTTTTCTTTTAAATCATATTTTTTGAGGTTTTTTTTTTTTAAGATTTATTTATTCATTTGACAGAGAGAGACAGCCAGTGAGAGAGGGAACACAAGCAGGGGGAGTGGGAGAGGAAGAAGCAGGCTCCCAGTGGAGCAGGGAGCCCGATGCAGGACTCAATCCCAGGACCCTGGGATAACGCCCTGAGCCAAGGGCAGACACTTAGTGACTGAGCCACCCAGGTGCCCCTGAGGTGGGTTGTTGTTTTTTTTTTCCTTTTTGCTTCTTTGGCTTCTAAGAATTTCAAAGCAATTATTTTATGTAGATGCACACAGCTGTGGAGAGAATAATAATAACCATTTGTCCTAAAAGAAAGTTCCCTTAAATGCACATTTGCACTCATGATTCAGTGCAGGGCTGCACACAAATTTTGCATAGGGTAAAAGAGTAAATATTTCAGGCTTTCTGGACCATGCCATGACTGAAACAACTACAGAACACTACCATCAAGGCACAAAAGCCACCGTAGACAAAACATAAAAGAATGAACATTTTTGTGTTCCAATAAAACTTTATTTACAAAAGCAAGCTGGGGGCCAGATTGGCTCTGAAGTTCTAGTGTGCTGATATTAATGACTCATGTGGCTTAAACACAGGAATTAATCTTCCTGCATATTTTAAGAGATGTTTGACTATGTTAAATTTCAGCTGAGATTTATTTTTAAGCACACCCTCATCGGCTAAAATGGGATGCAGGGCTCCTGATTGCTAATAAAGTCGTCATTCCATGAGGAGTAAGCATCGTCATGAATACGCGAGTGTGATGCAAACCAGGAATTCTTTCTCAGCCTCCTTCTCAACACAGCACATCGAGGAAGGTTCTGTCCACTGATTGGAGGAAAACGCAAGACAAAACTTAATTGGCCACCTTGACTTGTACTGATCCGTGAAGATGTCACCCCAAGTCTTCCCAAATGTATTTTTCTTCCTAAGATGCTATTTTTATGTGACCACGAAGCACTCTTTGAAATGCATGATGAGTCTTAGCTGTACAGACGCAGAGAAGCTCTCCACGAGCCCCACGTTGGCGGCCCAAGCAGCTGCCAAATGTATGTCTTTGGTCCGAGAAAACTTTAACCCGCTGTGGTGTCACGGCTTCACACAGGTCACCTGGAGATTTTACCAGGAACTCCTTCTGAGACAACCAGAGCATCCGGTGAGCTGATCTCTGATTTAAGGTGCTATTTTGTGGCATTATCAAAGAATGAAAAATATAGGACGTGTGTGTGGGGTGCATAGGGGTGATGGTGCCTTCTTTGCTTTGCTGAAAGGCAATCAGCGTTGTGTCTGTGATTCTGTCCCATCCTGCTCCTTCTCTCTGCGCTGGTGTTGGAGGCTGGAGGATGCACCTTTGCTCTGTCTTTGCCTTCCAGAGATGCCCCCTGGATACAGGTCTTTGTAAGCTGGGCTCCTTCACAGCCGCTGCTGGGTCTTCCCTAAGCCAGGCTCACAGAATCACAACAGCTCAGCAGAAGTCGTCTATGGAGGACCCTGGCCAAGGGGCTGTGGCTGACCCTGCATTCTCCTCTCATTCCTCCTTCAGCCTCCCAGAGAGACCCCGAGCTGTCCCTGGTCAGGCCCCCAGAGGGAAGTGTCCAGCCGACCCTGCCACTGGGGTCCACCTGGGAGGACTACTCAGGGGGCCAGCAGGCTCTGCCATTCCTGGGGTGCACATTGAGCACCACCTGCTGCCCCAGCCCAGCATAGTGGCCCCGCCAGCCCCCTGGGTGATCCTTCATAAAGGCCAAACACTCTGAAAATGTCTTAGCTTGAGAAAGTCGCCGTGGTCCTGCCCTATCTACAGAGGGGCATAGTTCACCCTGGGGACCACCAGACTTGTGTGTACTCTTCTTCCCTTTCTTTTTCTTGCTGGGTGAAAGGTGGGCACAATGGCCGGAGCCACCGCAGCCATCCTGGACTCTGAGGTGATGCTGGAGATGGACTCTTCGTACAGAAGAGCCTGGGCCCTGGCAGGACCACACCAGCCCTGATCTGGCTTCCAAAAGCCCTTCTCAGCATGAGAGACAAGCTCCTTTCCAGTTTAGGGTGCTAGGTTTTGTTTCCATCATTGAGAGCTGAGCGTAATGCAAAGGCAGAGCCAAACAGAAATGTGGCTGGTGGTGGGTGCGGGTCTGTGTTGGCTGTTCCCCTTCATGAAGAAGGAGAAGGTCCATCATTCTATGTGTGCCGGAGGGTAGGGGTGTCGATCGCTCACATTCACATGCCAAATAAGAAAATAAAATCACTGAGGATACAGATACACTCCCTTAGTTGGCTCCAGCTACCCGAACCCAGTACCATAGATGGGTGCCTTAAAACCACAGGAATCCATGCACCCCCAGCTCTGGAGACCAGAAGTCTGAGACCCTGTGGGGCAGATGGTGTGTTCACGCCACGGTGTCACTTTCCACGGAACAAAGGACACCATCCATCTCTCCTGATGGAAGCCAACACTTGGTTAGAGGCCCAGAATGCGCGTGAGGAGACAATTTGCCTAGAGACTGCTTGGGGATCCGGGCGGCCTCGAGTGGGGAATGAGCCTGTCAGCCGGCATCTGCCGTAATTGCTTCCCAGGGCAAGGCCTTGCAAGGACAGCGGTCCGGCCGTGCCATGCGTCACTGGGGCCAGCGCTGGCCCTGGTGGGGAGGGGCCAGGAGGAAGAGGTGGAGGACGGGGCACTGTTTTGTTTGCAGGAAGCAAACGAGACCAAGTACAGACTGGGTCGGGGTGGAAACCAAACTGCCAGCTTCGTTCTCTGATGGAACCAGATGCTTCTATGGCTACTGACGTGTTTGCCCTTCAAGAAAGAGAGAGACAGGCAGAGAGAGGTATGTGTGTTATATTCATGTATGTGTATATATATATAACATGCATGTTCTGTGTGCAATGAGAGGTGGAGAGAGGTGTGCATGTATGTTACATATGTGTTCATGTGTATATAACATGCACATTGTATTGTGCAAAGAGAGGTGGAGAGGGGTGTGCATGTGTGTTACATATATGTGTGCATACATGCATAACATACACATTGTATTGTGCAATGAGGTGGAGAGTGGCGTGCATGTGTGTTACACATATGTATGCACACATACATATAGCAATATGCATTCTATGTCTGTGGACAGACAGCGAGAGACCGTGACATATATATTCTTTACTTGTGTGTATAGAGACTGTTTTATGGTTTTTATAAATGTGTACACGTAACGTGTTTGCATGTATATGTTCACAGAGACAGAAAGAGAAGTATGTACACATAGATGATATGTACACAGAGACAGTGTTATAGATCACATATAATAATACATATAATATGTACTCTATACGGGTCACATATATACTTGGGTATTACACATACCCAAAACAGGTGCTGTGTGTTTATATAGACTAGTATATATTCTATACATAGATAACGAAAATGATAATATCTGAAGAACTTTTACATGTATGTTGTATGTACATAGAACATGCATATATAACATGATGTCTCATATATGTTGGTACATAAAGGAACATTTTATGTATTTTATGTGCACGTATATGCATTCTTGTATTTCGCGTACGTGCATGTTTCTATATAAGATACAAATTTACGTACAATACATTGTATCCACATTTACATCTGCGTGGTCAAGTGTATATGCACTTCCTATTTATATGTACGAATAACACTGTTATATATTCGTTATACATGCAGATTATGCATTCGTAACATGTGCAGGTTGCAGAGAAGATAGAGATGGAAAGGAGGAGGGAGGGAGGGAGGAAGCCCCTTCAGACACATCCCTCCCCCCATAAGCAACAATATAATATCACCTCATCTGTTCTCACCTGCAGACCCGGGACCAGGTCCACCCCTGCTGGTGTTTTATGCAAACAGCCCGCAGCTCCGGTCAGTGAGAGCTGGGCTCAGGTCCCTGTGGGAGGACCACGGGGCTCTGCGGTTAGGAGAACAGCTGTCCCCTCCCACTTTGCTTTCTGCTGCTCACCCGTGCGGTGTGGGGACGCGAGACCCCTTGGAGCCCAGTGCCTCTGACTGGGGCTCGGCAGAGAATAGACGGGCCAGCAGTTCCTGTGCAAGATGCCAGGGGAAGCTGGGAAAGGTGGGGAACCCGCTCCCTGCTCCCGGGCGGGACCACAGGAGACCCCGAGTGCACCCCATGGAGCTGTACTCAGATCTGCTGAAAAAGTAGCCAGAAGGCAGATGCCTGACAGCTGGCTGGACAGCAAATCGAGGGTCACGGTGACCACGTGGGTGAACGCTGGGGGCCAAGGAGGATGGCAGGCGGCATCTGTTTGCAGGCAGGTGAGCTCCCAGGAGCAGAGGTTCCCAGTGCCTCCTGACTCACGGGAAGATGGGCTGGACAGGAGTCCACAAGGTGGAACGGAATGACCTCGGTTCTAATGCTGGCTCCCAATGCACCCCAGCTGTTTCCTCCCCAGAGACCCTGCTTCCTGGCTTCGCGTCACCAGCAAGGTGCTGGCAGGTGGGGCGAGCACTGGACCCCTTCCCACGCACCTGGCAGGAAGAGAGACATTTTACCCTCAGCAAGGAGAGGAAGCCCGTGTGGCCCCAAGGTTGAACAGACAAGGGGAGCACAGGGGAGACCCCGAGAGCTCCCCAGGGCATTCTGCATGCCATCACCCATGACCGGACGGACCCTTCGCGGGCTGTGATAAATCCCACGCCCTCCACGAGCCCATAAACATGTCAAGGATGGTGCTATGCGTTAGGATGCTTGACTGACTTCATAAAATACACATCTAACTGGCCTGGAAAAGGACAGTTGAAATAGAGTGTATCTCAGAGTTCATGCAGTCAGCCACCGCTGTTCCCGTGCTCACAAGGGCCCCGGGGGTCTTGCTCAAATCCAGACCCCGATGCCCGAGGCATGAGTGTGGCCGAGAGTCTGCATTCTGCCAGGCTCCCTGGAGACACCCGGGCTCCTCACACGGGAGCAGCTCGGACCCGCAGGAGGGGCTGAGCCTGTGGGGGCAACAGTGACCCCACAAAAGGATCTGAGGAGCTTTCTAGAACTGCCTTGCTTCTTCCGTGCCCTGCACCCCGCTGTGACTCCTGCATGTTCCGATCATCCTCGCCTGGACTTGCGTGTTTTCCTCCTGAGAGATCATTCTCTGCCTGGAAGGGTGCTTTCCCCTCGACTGTAACCGGCTTTCTCATCCCCTGTGTGACCAGGAGGGGCTTCATCACGCCGGGGACAAGACGTCAGCTCACCTCGCAGGGCACTGGGATCGCAATCAGGGTTTTTCTGACCCCAAACACCCCAAGACCACAGCCACCCACCTGCCCCCACCAGCCTCTGCTGGAGCAGGTCGGAAAAAGCCAGGAGACGAAGAAGGGGTGAGTCTCCTTCTCCGTGAGTCGTGATTGCCAAGAGGCATGACTCCAAGACAAGACACGCATTTCAGAATATTAATCACAAACAAACAGAGATTGCTTTCCAGACAAAAATCCATGGGAAGTCTCAGACTGCTGTTTCCGTCTGCAGTGGGGGTCTCATTCTTCTGTAATTTTATCCTAATCAATGCATACTCACCGAAGAGTCCTATGAACCTACGATAAGCAGATGCATTGGAAATAATAATCCTGAGATCAGAAATTTGAAGTTTCCCACAGATGAACGGGGAACACCAAAAAGCCAGGAACTATCTCCATGTTGTAGGTCTAGCTGAAGTGCAGAACTGCACACACATTTGAACACAGGTGTATATACAATTTGCAAGGTTTCTGGATTTAAAAAGAGTGCATTCTGGACCATAATGTTCCCCTGGGCCGTGCGTGGCCGCAGCAGGGATCCTGGTCCAGGACGCTCCCCCGGGGTCGAGCGTGGGCGCAGCAGGGGTCCTGGTACGTGAGGCTCCCCCGGGCCAGGCCAGGCATAGGCGCAGCAGGGGTCCTGGTCCAG
The DNA here is from genome assembly GCF_023065955.2 of Ursus arctos. Lineage (NCBI taxonomy): Eukaryota > Metazoa > Chordata > Mammalia > Carnivora > Ursidae > Ursus > Ursus arctos. The sequence continues at coordinate 30,252,691 of NC_079874.1, read as the reverse complement.
GACGCTCCCCCAAGGTCGAGCATGGGAGCAGCAGGGGTCCTGCATGGGCGCAGCAGGCGTCCTGGTCCGTGAGGCTCCCCCTGGTCGGGCGTGGGTGCAGCAGGCGTCCTGGTACGTGAGGCTCCCCCGGGGCCAGGCCAGGCGTAGGCGCAGCAGGGGTCCTGGTCCAGGACGCTCCTCCGGGGTCGAGCGTGGGCGCACCAGGCGTCCTGGTCCGTGAGGCTCCCCCTGGTCGGGCGTGGGCGCAGCAGGCGTCCTGGTCCGTGAGGCTCCCCTGGGTCGGGCGTGGGCGCAGCAGGCGTCCTGGTCCGTGAGGCTCCCCCGGGGCCGAATGTGGGCGCTGCAGGCGTCCTGGTCTGTGATGTTCTCCTGGGTCGAGTGTGGGCGCAGCAGGCGTCCTGGTCCAGGACACTCCCCCGGGCGGGGCGTGGGTCCTGCTCCGTGACGCTCCCCGGGTCAGGCGTGGGCGCAGCAGGGATCCTGGTCCGTGAGGCTCCCCGGGTCAGGCGTGGGTGCAGCTTGTGGAGAGCACAGCGTTTATAGGGAGCACAGACAATAATGAGTTCATCCATACACTCCAGGAGAAAAGCCTCAGATCAGTACTAGGAAGCAAGCAAAATTAAACATGTCCCTCCAATTAACTGCAGTATGGCTAATTGCATGGGCCCCAATTAGCAGGCTGTAAAAAACATCAGTCGTCCCTTTCTGCTTATAGGAATTAAATTACATGTTTGTCTCCACCAACAATATACATGGATTGTATCCATTAATTCTTTTCTCTGTTTTATATAAAAGAAGGTGCTAGAAATGAGGGGGGGGGGAACAAAAGAAAACCTCCCGGCCTTAGGCCTGGCTTAAAATTAAGTGAGGTCTTTTCATTACAGCTAATTTTTCCTTAAATTACATGCTTGCAATTGCACATTAGTGTTTAGCACAAACTGAAACGTTCATTGCGGTTTAACGCATAAGTGCTGGGGTGACGCCTGCTCGGCAGAAAGGCGGTGCGCCCCGGTTTTGCCCACGTGTGACCCTCACAATTGGGGACATGCCTTTGTGCGTGTCTCCTTGCTCAGGAATTTGGGGGCAGGCAGGACCTATGTGCAACGATGATGGGGATTCCACCCACCCATCCCCCACCCCAAAATATTCAGAGCGTGGTCCTGGCAGGTGCCAGGTTCCCCATTGTTGAGTCAGAGCTCATTGTGACCCGGTGTGGCCGTATGTTGCTAGGCACCTTCCCTCACAGAAATGGAAACCATTTCTCCGCACGGGAGCTCATGTTGGAGGGGTTATGGAGAAAATGTCTGCACGGTGATTTCTAGAGGTATGCAACCTTTTTTTTTTCCCCCTCAATTTCCTTTCCCTCTGTGCCTAAGGATGGACGTTTGCCCGCACGTGAACATCTCGGAAATTCGCTCCCGTGCAAAGCAGAAGGTACATCACAAATGAATCAGCGGTACTTTCTGTCTTGTCTTGGGGCAAGAAATCATGGTGTGCCTTCAGTCCGTGGCGTTTCAGAGTCGATGGCGAGAGCCGTACGTCGAGATGGAAAGGGTCTTTGAGCATCTGTATCTGAGCATTTCTCCTGGATGCATCCTGTTGAACCAAAAGTGTCACTCACATATGCAGAGAGGTTGATGTTGACTGGGAAGGATAGAGGACGTATGACAATTTTACCTCCTGCCAGGAGGCTCACGTGCTCCGGGGAGCTGGGACCCCAGCTGAGCGTGCAGGTGGGTACGTCCTGGGAGAACGGTGATCAGCCCTCGGCTCTGGGTGTCTGGCTGCGAATGCGTGTTTTGTGCATTTATGTTTGCTCCCTATTTACCGTGCATTTGAGCATGAATGTACGGCCAGGAACCTCTCTGCTCTTTATCCTTGGAGGCTGGGGGGAGGGATGCAGGACAGAATGGTCAGGACCTGGTGCAGGTGTGAACCCTGATTCTCTGAGGTTGTGTCTGGTGGCCCTGATGGCATTTGCGTGAAGTAGGTGCTGGCCAGTCGGAGAGACACAGACAGCGTCCCTTGAATCTGATGTTGTTCAACTCAACTTTGGGAGTGTCACCTCAAGGGTTTGAGCAAAATATGGTGTGTCGTTTATAGGTAAAGATGATTGACAGTAAGTCCTGTGGCAGAGGGATTAGGCTTCTATCTATGTCCCCACCCCCAAACTGTCACGAGGGCATCCAGGTTTTCCACGCAGGAAGGAACGCCAGAGCACCTCTGTGAGTCTTTGGGAACAGCAAGCCATTAGGACCAGGAGGCTGAGAGCGGCACCCCGGTTCTGCCTCTCACTCCCTGGCATGCCCGGAACATGTACACTTTTGCCCCTTGCCCCCATCACAAGCTATACAAGGACAGTAACCAGCAGGTGTGCAGGTGTGGTCAGGATTCACTGGGCTTCTATGACAGTGCTGAGGCCAAGTCAGCGCAGGGGACCTCATACCTGTGTCGAGGTCGTTAACTCGCACCTGTGAGTGACCGTGCCTATATGTCCAGTCCCTTGTGTACCACGGCATGTCACCTGCTTCTCACCCCATCTCACTGGGCTACCTGGACCAGGTACTCAGGGCGCACTTGCAAATAGATAGGAGGAGGCATCGTATGTGGAGATAGGTGTCGATAGGATGTATCATCATAGACAGATGATGCAGGTGTGAGTGTAAGTACAGCTACCTGTAGATTACGCAGACACAGGTAAGGATACAGAGATTTACATGATACACAGACGGGATAAAGGTATATAAATATGGATCTGGATACATAGGTATACATGAAAAATGGATAGAGGTGGATGATATAAATATAGATGTGGAGAGAGGGAGGTATGAGATACATAGAGAGACGGAGATAGACGGATACAGACGATAAACAGATACAGGTGATATACGGATACAGACGATAGATGGATACAGTGATATATGGGTACAAACAGTATGTAGAGAGATGATACACAGACACAGATGGTATATGGGTACAGATGGTATGTAGTTAGAGACGATGTGGATACAGTGTATAAGGGTAGAAATATACACATATGAATGTACAGATACAAAGATACACCAAGATGGTGGATGGCATTCGCAGCCTCTGTGCCAACACCGGACTCGTTTGCAGACAGAGTGAGGAATTCCTACAGAGTGATCAGAAAAGGCAGACCGCCAAAAAGAAGATATACAAAGCAAGCACGGACCATTCACAAAAGGAGAGCGTCAGAACCGCTGGCCAGTGAGCTCAGGGAGAGACACCCAGCGCCGCTGGTGTCCAGGGAAATGGGAATGCAAACCTCCGTGGAGGCCAGAGCATGCCTGCCCACCGGAACGCTAACACTGAGACCGTGTGGGGGACGTCTGAGGAAGCACGATGCTGAGGTTTCTGTAGTTTATCTGTTCCTCTACTTAGACAGCGACAAAGCCGCCAGGCTCTCCCTCGGAGAGGGCTGTGGCGCTGGAAACCTCCAGTCCCCAGAAAGATGCAGTCCACACCATGCGGGCCAGCATGCTGTGCGGGACAGGCCTAGGTGCCCTCCAGGCTCGCCAGCGAAATCCGAGGGTGTCGTCCCCTTTAGCCTTGGGACCTGCGTTAGCGGGCTGGGGTGGCTGTAACAAATGATCCCACCCTGGGTGGCTTTTGCAGACATTCATCCTCTCTGGGGCTGGAGACCAGAAGTCTGAGATCCAGGCGGGGCCCTGAGATCCAGGTAGGGCTCTGAGATCCACGCGGGGCAGGGCCGTGCTCCCTTTGGAGGCTCCAGGGGAGGGTCTGGTCCTCTCCCTGTGCCTCTGTCTGTCCGTGGGCTTCCCAAAGCATCCTCCCTGTGTGTGTGTCTGCCTCCCAATGTGGTCTTGGGAAATAAGGACGCCAGTCCTATTGGGTTGGGGCCCACCCTACCCGGGGACGACCTCTTCTTAACGAATTACATCTGCAAAGACCCTTTTTACAAATACAGTCCCATTCAGGGGTCCCGAGGGGGTTAGCACTTCAACATATGAATTGGGGGGGGACACACGGTTCAGCCCTTCACGCATCCCGTGCCTGGAGCCCCCGGGGGTGGGATTATAGATAAACGTGGGCATGCTTTTTTAAGCAGGTGCTCTCAAAGCAGGGAGCCTGGAGCTTCCCTATGCCCCACCCACGGGTTCCCCAAAACGAGGTGCCCGGATCCCGTCTGTGCTGAGAACCCCCTTCCCCACGCCTCCCCCGTGGCCAGTAATGCCACGATTTCATGAGAAGGACAACCGTTAACATTTGGGTGGCCTCTGAGAAGCCCGTTCTGCTCCGTTTATGCTCAGAGGGTGTTTGCAGAAAAAGTACCTTCAGGCCACCGCCAGCCGCCTGCTTGCTCGGGGCGCCGGGGAGCAGCGGCCTTGACATCCGCGGGGCTCCAAGTGCCTCGGAGGCGGAGAAATCCCTCGCTGGGGTAAGTGCAGCATAACATCAACGCCTCTCGTCTGCTGCGTAAACACAGGGAAACACGCAGCACCGGGTCTGCCCAAATGCAGGCGTCCGTGACTGTTGCTTACAGGGTCTGTGGCATAAATGAATCAGCACGTGCTTTCAAATCAATGTCTGACGCGGGGCTGTTGGTGCCGATTTGCATAAGTGGTTACGCCACGGAAGACGGAAGACGCATCCAGAGTCTGAGACTGTTTGGGGCTGACGAAAGAGCTGTGAGCACCCACCCTGGCTCAGCTGTCTTCAAACCGTGCTCCCCCTCCCTCCCCTCCCTCCCAGCAAGAAAGTTCCAGAAAACAGGATGCTTAATTCAATCCACGAAGACGTTACCTCCCGAAGGACCCAGGCCCGGCTTGGGTTGGGTGTCACGGACCGGGGTTGCGAAAAGGAGCTTGTGGTAGTTTTCGACCAGGACCATCTGCGGCGAGGACGGGAGTTAAAGACGTCGTGCGAGGTGGGGTCCAGAGGGGATGCCATGTGCCCAAACGAGTGTCGTGAACAGTGGCACCTGGTTCTTCTCTTTCTGCCTTTTGTGTTCTTCCTGTGTTGGGGAGGGGAGGGGAGTTTCAGATTTTAAAGCCGCGGCCGCTCCCTGGTCGAGCCACTTGGGTTCGTTTTGAGCTGGGGTGACGCAGCACAGCGTAAGGGAGGGAATGGTGAGTTCGTCTTTGGTTTATAAGCCCCCAAATCCCTTTCAACCATGACCTGCGTCCTCCTTGTATTGGGGCCGTTGGCTGAGCACCCCGCTGTGTTCCACGCGGGGTAAGAGGGTGGCAAACGGTCGTCGTCTTGATCTCCATGCTGACCCCAGGGGGTGGGGGTGCCAGGTCCTTTTTGGAAATGAGGACGCCCACTGCTGTGGGTGTTGGGTGCAAGCTTGTCGTGGCTGCCGGGACGGGAGCCAGGTGTGGCTGCTTCCAGGGACAGGTGGTAGCTGCTGGCTTCCGGAGGGCAGCTGGCGAGGTCCCCGGGGCAGCCTCCATGCCTGAGTCACCCACACGGTGACGGAAGATCAAGGGTCATCAACGTGCCTGGCGGCACCACCCCCGGCTCCATGGAGACCCTCTGGATGGAGACGGCTTTGAACATGGAGACCAAGGGCCCCTTTCAGACAGAGGCATGAGACTTAGAGGAACCCGGCGCCTGGATGCAGGGCTCTGCTGGTGACGGATGCCTTCTAACAGAACAGAAGCCTCAATTTCCTGTCGTGGGAAATAAACCCGACTCTAGGTACGTGCAGAGGAAATGCCTATTTAAACATTTCCAAAAGGCTGACTTCGCAGGCCCTGGCTGGAAGGCTGACGGGGTGTCCTGGGGAGCAGAGGGCAGGCCAGGGCACGGGGCCAGCGTTGAGTGGGCGCTGGCAGGCTGACCTGCGGCAGGAGGGGGACCCGCAGATGGACGCTGACCAAGGAGGGCCCTACAAAGAGTTAGGACCATCAGAGGGGTTCTGGGAAACGGGCGTGTTTGGGTGTATGTATGGGTACAGGGGTGTGTGTACATGTGTGTGTGCACACGTGTGCAGTCTGGTGTGCAAGGACATGCTGGTGTGTGTGTGCAGTCTGATGTGTGCATAATTGTGAGTGCTGCTGTGTGCATGTGTGTGCATGTGTGCTGGTGTGTGCAAGGGCACGCTGGTGTGTCTGTGTGCATGCTGGCATGTCCATATGTGTGCGTGTGTGTGCATGTGTGTGCTGGTGTGTGCACGGGCATGCTGGTGTGTGTGCTCATGCTGGCATGTGCATATGTGTGCATGAATATGCTGATGTGTGCATGTGTGTGCTGCTGTGTGCAACAGCATGCTGGTGTGCACGTGTGCGTGCTTGCATGTGCATGTGTGTGCCTGCTGGAGTGTGCATGTGTGTGTGTGCTGGTGTGTGCATGTATGTGCTGGTGTGCGTGTGTGCGTGCTGGCATGTGCATGTGTGTGTGCCTGCTGGAGTGTGCATGTGTGTGTGTGCTGGTGTGTGCATGTATGTGCTGGTGTGCGTGTGTGAGTGCTGGCATGTGCATGTGTGTGTGCCTTCTGGAGTGTGCATGTGTGTGTGCTGGTGTGTGCATGTATGTGCTGGTGTGCGTGTGTGCGTGCTGGCATGTGCATGTGTGTGTGCCTGCTGGAGTGTGCATGTGTGTGTGTGCTGGTGTGGGCATGTATGTGCTGGTGTGTGTGCATGCAGACATGTGCATGTGTGTGCATGTGTGTGCCGCTGTGTGCAACAGTGTGCTGGTGTGTGTCCGTGCATGCTAGCGTGTGCATGTCTGTGTGTGTGCGTGCCGGAGTTAGCATATGTGTGCGTGCTGGCATGTGCATGCCATTTTCTTCTCCATAATGGAGAGTAAGGTAGAGGTTAGATCAGAAACTTCAATTAAGCCTGTAAAAAGACCATCTGCCGAACGTGACTGGGGTTCCGTGTAAACAAAATGCCTGCGCTGGTTACAAACAAATGATCGTATCTATTGTATTGTGTTACAAATTAAAATTAGATTAAGCCACCTACATGGTACCTTGGCTGCGTCTTCCACTCTGGCGAAGGCTGAGTCTTTCTCCCCGCATATTCACCCCTCCTGATGAGCTCTCATTATCTCTGCAGAAGCATTACTTACTGTGCACAGCATAATCAAAGCCTGGGGGTACGTATTAATTATCCTTTTGAATAGTGATGAAATTTTAAAAAGAGCTCCTTTAGGCTTCACACCATCAGCAGATGAAACAAAGACGCGCACAGCTTGTGCGCGGAGACTCACATGTGTTTTTACATCTGTTCAGGATATTTCAATTTGAAACTCAACAAGCAGAGGCTGGGATTAAAGAAGAGGATGGGGAGAGAAAGAAAGGGAGAGAAGGAGAGGGAGAGAGACGGAGAGAGAGGGAGACAGGGAGGGAGAAGGAAGTCCAACAAGAACGGCCAGGCCCCGCCCTAGCTCCAGGACTAGCCAAGAAAACGAGCACCTTCTTGGGAAATGCACAGTCGCTCTCTTTACGTGTCTCTGACTGTGATTCCAGCACGGGAACCCCATGCGTGCAACACGTAGGGGCGTGAAGAACAACAGTCCACCTGTTAGCTCCAGACTCCTCTTTAGTTCCCGAACGTGTGTGTGTGTGTGTGTGTGTGCGCGTGTGTAACCACCAGTGGTTTCCAGGGTTGGTGGGGAGTGAGGTGAGCCACCAGATTTGCATGTGCTTTGAAATCTAGTTTGAATGAGAATGTAGCCATGGGGGTTGGGCAGAGAAGGAAGCATTCCATGCATTTAGTGTGATGGTTCAGGGGGTCAGAGGGAGGAGCCTGTAGAAGTCGAGGGAGTATTTCACGGACTTCTCTCCCCTGTGGTGAAGGTTAGCAGTGATGCCACTGGACCAGGCACCGTGAAGACAGAACTTGTGAGCTTTGGGTGGAAAACCTCCTTCCTGTTGGCATGCATGGTCTGGCATGAAACCCTCCCTGGGTGCTTCAAATGCCAGCTGACTTTGAATTCCCTGCGTAAAGTGGTACAGAGGCTGTCATGAAACGCCCACACCAGAAACGTTCCTTTGAATGATCTTCGAGAAATCCAAACGTCATCAAAAGCCATCAGAAGTATACAGCAGCTGTGTCACTGAAAAGCGTTTGAAATGGCATCGAGCTCAACGTGCCTCCTGTCCTTACATGCTGATAAACAGAATCCCGAAATGTAGTAAGCATTCAGTGTCATTTTGTAAATCTCTGTACCTATTTTTCTGGACAACTAGAAATGCGATGGGACCTCCATCAACAGGGGAGCTGTTGATTACATCATGTGAAGAGGATCACATGGTGTCAGACGAATTCAATGGAAATAATATCGTGTGACTGGTGCACATAAATCCTACAGATTTTGCAAAATTACGTACTCTCATGAGCAGAATTGCCAAGTTCAGAAATGTGAGGTGACCTCCACCTACCCGCCTCTACTCTGTGCTGGCTATCAAGTGGCATTTTTGCACGCTTTGGGTGAAATCCCATTGGGATATCCTCATGGGGAATCTGGTGGGGACATGACCCCATGGTCATGGATGTGTGAAGGCAGACACAGAGATAGGAGGGATGTGGTCACAAGTCGAGGGATGTCTGGAGCCCCAGAAGTTGGAAGAGGCAAGAAGGACCCTCCCCTGGAGCCTCTGGAGGGAGCATGGTCCTGCCCTGCCTGGATCTCAGTGGTCCTGCCCCGCCTGGATCTCAGACTTCTGGTCTCCAGAGCTGGGGCACAATGGATTCCTGTTGTTCTATGACACCCAGTTGTGATCATTTATTATGGTTCAGAAACTTCATATGGTTTCCAAACAGACTCTGGGTGGAGTGGAGAGGGGGGTGAGTCAACTCTAAAAGGTTTGAACCCTGAAAATTTGCAGCACAGTGAATGTTTCATCCACCCAAGCATGCATGTTGACTTGAACTTCCTGCGTTGGATCCCGGCTCCTGCAAAAGGCACATGGGCAGGCATCCCACCTGAAAAATATCCAACTACAGCAGGAGGACCATGTGAGGGACCGAAGCTACGATACGAGACCATGACCTGTCATCCATGCAGAATCAGAACAGCAAAGAGCGCATGTGACCTTGGAGGTCCCAGCAACGTTCTCTCAGAACCCCAACCTGAACTTGTGTTTGGAGAATCGTGAGTCTTTCAAACCTGGGACATAAGTTTGCTTTTGCACAGAGATGTTCACATTCTAATCCATCCATTTGGAGACAAGGAAAACAGGAAGAGAGGGGCAGGGAGTTTCAGTAAGGAAAAGTGGATTAATAATTGACCTAAAGGTTTTGAAAAGACCCAAATTATCAGGTTTGTGTTGTAAGACCCATGGGTTCTAACCAGCTTATTTTACTCCACAATCCAATAGATTGCCCCAAAAGTAGAGAACATCATGTGATATCTAATTCCTTATGTATCTTTGCATACGTTCCTGATTCTGTGTATTTCTGTTTGTTGGTTCACAGCGCCAATGAGGATGCCTTTATTGTCTTTTTCAAGTCTCGGTACATCGGTGCATACGGTGTGGGGTTTTTTTTTTTCTTTCTCCCCCAAATATCTAGACCCTGTCCACTGAATGGTGTGAATATTCGAAGCCACATGGTGTTTATTTGTCATGACTTCTGCCTTCCCCACTCAGTGGCAGCCTTCACCAGAGCTGGGGCCACGAATGAGTTTGCTTACAGATGTATCCTTGCATATGGTGCTTGGCTGGTGAATAAATCGGCAGAGGCATCATCGTTGTGAATGGGGGGAGTTTTCAGAGATGGGCACACATCCATCTTCTGCAGGAACATTCAACTGAGATGCTTCAAGGTGTCTTGTGGGTACTGATAGTATGGCCCCAGAGAAAGATGGTACAGGACAGAAACAAGCAGATCGTGATAGGGGCAAAGGGTGCGTTTGGTCAATCTCTACCCCTTGGGAACAAAACAGTCCTGGGATATTGGAATTAGATGTGAATTATTCTAGGGTAAGAATTTCAGGTACAGGAGGGATCGATCAGGGTAATGCTTCCTGACTTCTACTATATTGAGTGCACAGAGGACTCACCATCTACCAGGGTGACCCCATGACTGAACCCAACCAGGAGCACAGGGTGCACACAACTTTCTAGGGTGGACACACATTGATTTAATGAACTGGACACAGGCTCCCAGGTGGGTCCCAGAACTGACTCCAACCAGATGGACCGAAAGGACACAGCTTCCCAGTGTGGTCCCACAGAAAACCCCAACTGAGTAGATCCAGTGGGAACATCTCCTCACAGTGGCCCCACAGCTGACCTCAATCAAGTGGACCCAATGGACACAGATTCCCAGTGTGGTCCCACAGCCAACCCCAATGAAGTAGATGCAATGGGAACATCTCTTCATGGGGATCCCACAGCTATGTCCAACCAAATGGACCCCCAATGAATGTCTCCGTAGGATGGTCCCAATATCTAATGATGGTTAAGATTTGCTCCCATTGGCGGTTAGGAGAATTTGCAAAAAGGATCCCCACTATGGAGAACAGCGGGGATGTTGCTTGCAGACCCGTCTGTCAGCTGATGCACTGACACAGTGGTCCCATTAGTGCCTCCATGGTCATCCCATGGGCCTCCAGTCATAGAGTGCTCTTACCAAATCATCCAGGACACAGAATTCCACACAGCCGTGCCCTCTTCGGTTGTGCAACATGGCGGCCCCCATGGGAAACGGTGCCCAGTTTCTGGCATTTGAAACATCCTGGAAATTCACTCTCATGCTCTCTTGCAATGACCAGGTTTATCTGGGTTTTCTTTATTTTCTTTTCCATCCTGCCTTGATTTTCCTTTTCTTAATTTCGTCTTTTGCTCCAAGGCTAAAATTTTCTGTCTACTTTCAGCCTACAGCGAATTTTAACAGCTGAGTTAGAAGCCCCTAAAAATAGGGTTCTGCAGCCAAAGTGCTGACACCACGTTCTCTCCTAAGGGATGACGGTGACAGGGCTGTAATTAAAAGGACATGGGCCGGTCTGTCTTTGACTTCCCTAAATAGCTATCAGGTTAACTTAAAATAAAGTCTGTCCGTGTTATAGAAGGCTGCAGGACGCAGAAAGGGTGTTCTTCCCTGCCACAAAAAAAAAAAAAAAAAAAAAAAAAAACACCAAAAACCAAAAAACGGATTATCCAATTCACATGATAGGTGAAGAAAAGTGAGGTTTTCTATGGCTTTCGAAAGCATGCTCATAAAATATTCTTTGAACATGTTCCGTGACTGGTCAACAGATGGGGGGACGTGCCTCAGAGAACCCAGGCAGGAATGGCCGTGCTCCTTTGCTCCGTCCTCTGCAAAGACGCAGGGGTCTCGAAAGAGGCTCGCGTGGCTGCCGTTGGGCGGGAACTGGAGCTGTGAATTCTTAGATGGCGTATTCGGTAATAAAAAAAAAGAGAGAGAAATCAACATCTTTCCCTCCTCTATCTCCTTTGTAAGCATCTTGGCTTTTTTCTTTTCTTTTTTTTTTTTTTTTTTTAATCCCCTCTCTGGATCCGATCTTGCATTCATTTCTTCGGCTTGTGAGAACGAGAGCATCTGGAATGATTTTTCATTTTCATGTTTCCTTAATAACGTTTTCTCAGATTTCGTTGGATGCCTTCATAAAAGCCCTCGTGCTTTATAACTTAGCTTTTATGACTCCCCTTCACCATTGTTCCCGGACGGCTCGGGGTTTTTCCTCTTTTCTCTTCTCTTCTCTTCTCTTCTCTTCTCTTCTCTTCTCTTCTTCTTCTTTCTTTTCTTTCTTTTTCTTTCTTTTTTCTTTCTCTCTTTCTTTCTTTTTCTTTCCTTTCTTCCTTCTTTCCTTCTTTCTTTTTCTTTCTCTTTCTTTTCTTCTTTCTTTCTTTTTCTTTCCTTTCTTCCTTTTTTCCTTCTTTCTTTTTCTTTCTTTCTTCCTTCCTTCCTTCTCCCTTCCTCTTTCTTTCTTTCTTTCTTTCTTTCTTTCTTTCTTCCTTCCTTCCTTCCTTCCTTCCTTCCTTCCTTTTTTTTCTGTGTTGATCTTATATCTCCCTTTGCTCCTTATTTCCAGGACACGGTTAGGGGGGAAAAAAGACATGTCCCAGAGCTGAGGATAGAAGGCCTGTTTCCGTTTGTTTGCTTGTTTTTTCTCTCTGCAGGTATATTATTTGTGGGAAGTCCTCTGTGGATACTTTTCTCCTAAATAGGAACACTGAGCAAACCCTAAGATGGGGGCTGTTGGGAGGGAGGCTAGGGGGCCCAATAGGACTTGCATCCTTAGTGCAGGGGGAGCAGGAAGAGTCCACACAATATTCTAAATCAACGAGACTGCTTTTGAAGAAAGAACGTTTCCGGCATGGTGGTCACTGTCGTCGTAAAAGCAATATAATGCATATCTGCATAAACTTTGAGCTAGTTTTTCCATGCATGCATGGTTTGCTGGGTTTCAAAGCTGATTCCCCCAAGACCCCCTTCCCGGGGAGTCTTGTCCCTTAAGCTGGATACCCCAGCCCCGGCAGCTCGGACGCCCTCTCCGTGCAAACCTCTCCCACAGGTCGTCGTTCAGAATGGCCTCGCTGCCGCCCGAGCCTGGGGGTCTCGTGTCCAACACGATGACGGACACTTAACAGGGTTTGATGGGTTTGGGGTAGAGAATCTCAGAAACTCCTGGAAACCCAACCGGTCTGGAAACCTGGAGACGGGCATGCTTCTGCTCTTGTAATGTCAGTAATGAGAACCCGGTCCGGTCCTGGCTGCCAGAGCCCGGCTGGGGGATGCGGGATGAGGCTGCGTGTTCCCAGCCGAGCCCATGCAGCTCTGCGGGCTCGTCAGACATGCCATGTATGCTCGTCTCATGCCCTCTGCTGGGGGAATGGGGCTTCTCTCTCCAGCCTTCCCATCCCTGTGTCCTGGAGCCCTTGGACAGCGTGGCCCAGGCTCGTTCCCCGGGATCGTCCAGAGTGGTGGGAAAACCCAGGTGCACACGGACCCTGAATCCTACCTCCAGACAGGACCACCTGGAAATGCAAACATCAAGTATGGGGTTGTTGGTGGCAGCCCCGTGAAATGACCAGGAGAGGCAGCAGAACAGAGGGGTCCATGCAGGGACGGACGGGGTGCTCAGTGTAGCGTCCAGCGAAACCCGTACGTCCTGGGCACCCAGGGCCCAGGATGGAGACTCCAGTTGTCCCAACCATTAATAATAGGCGACAGGGACCCCGGTGATTTTGTAGTGTTGCATCTATGGACAGAGTAACTCAACACACACGGACCACCTTGCCGTTCTGGCAGCGACGGTGTCCGCGCACTGAGCTCACGGTGTTAGCTGGCTCCTTCTGGAAAATGCAGGCGAGGATAGGCCTCCTTTCCTTTGCAGTCTCTGGAGTTGCACCAACCCTGGATGCATGGTCAGGGCACATGCCTCTGTCCCCACAGCCTCACTGATTTGGAGCCCCCCACCTCCCCGGGATGACAGTGGGCCCAGGACCATCCCCAAACCAGGAAGCTCAGTGTTTCCCTCTCGACAAAGTCCCTTCTGCCATATAAGGGAAACCTCACAAGTCCTGGGGATTGGGACATGCTTATCTCTGGGGACGTTATTCCCTCAACCACGTGGGGCTCAGGGCATGGACGTCTTTGGAGACACGATTTTGCCCAGGACATGGATACACAGATGTTGACATCTTTGAGGAACATTCTAGCTCCCACCACATGCACCTGTGAGCTGAGAACCACGACCAGCAGGAACTCAGTAGACGCGTTGTCAGGTTGACTGTGGGGCATGTTTCTGCCCCCCAGGAGTCACTCTCAGGGGCGTGGAGACAGCATTTGGTAAGGTAGACACCCCCTCGGTGACCCTGAGAAACAAGCGGTCAGTTTGTGGCTGACATGGGAAAAAGGTGCCACCCAGACACGAGCCACGCCCCAGTCCTGAAGCAAACACACTGCTCTCCGGGGCAGACAAGACCCAGAAAACATTCCCGGATCTTGAAGTTCGTGGACGAGCAAGGCAAGGCATCCGGGGATGCCAAGCTGCGGGGTAGAGGTGTCCTTTCTGCCCTGCAGGTGCCCCCAGTTCTGTCGGAACAGAGGAATGGCTAAACTGTGGGAAACCATGCCAGAACGCCATCCCGAGTAACTGGGAGAGGTAATCCCACTCTGAGCAGAGGACACGATCCGTGGCACGTGGGGTCAGCCCTCCAAGACAAGGGACCATGGACAGAAAAGCCCTCCTGTCATGTTTAAGAGCTCCAGTTGAGTTAATGGTCTGGGTTTGGGGAGGTGCAGGGGAAGGGCTATGGTTTACTTTTGTTTTCTTTTGTGCATTTGTAATTAAGACTCCGGAGTTAGCCAACGGTCAGGGGAAAGAAACCTAATATAGCCCCGGCTTGGAATCGGGCTGTGTTTCCTCCTCCGAGATGTACTGAGTTTAAGAGATATGCACACTTGACCGATGGCCCTGGGGGACCCCTATCTCCCCTGCAGATGTAGGGGCTGCCCAACACCCCGCACACATGGCGAGCACACGCCACACGAGGTTTGGAATGGAGCAGCGACCCATGGGGCCCTGTGTGTCCTCTGTGCCGTGACATCCATCCACGAGGAATGTGTGACCCCTGGAAGAAAGGGAGGAAAAACACGGTTCCCATCTCACATGATAGATCACATGCGGGTCTCCATGTTTTAAAAGGTAATGAAAATATCAGGAGTATCGTACAGGCCAGCTGCTCACAGGAGCCCCCGCCCGCTAAAATCTACAATGCACGTGTGTGTGCTCCAAACGATTGTCTGCACAAAACCACACTGATGTGGGAAATGCCCGGGCTCCAGATGGCGGCAGACACAGGGTCCTTTGTTGATGGGGGCGTCAAAGGGATTCTGGAGATTTACTCACGGATCATGGTGGACACATGCCTCACACTTGTAGGGGTGGTTTGTGTGCTCTGTGGTC